>NC_056735.1:1443166568-1443339068 GCF_019279795.1 Protopterus annectens | reverse complement strand
GGTTCCTTATCGGTGCTTTTAAACTAGATAGATGTCAGCTGCTTTCTGTCCTTCATTTGCTCATCTCAGGAATAACATGTACAGTACAACATTTTTTCTTCCTTATGCCTTACCTGTTTGGGTGGTATATAGCCAGTGATATGCATACCTCTCAAGTGTTCCTCATTTTGAGGTACGTACCTCATTTGGGGTCTTAAAAAGTTCATGTTCCACATTGAAAGGGTCTGTCACACATTCAGTGTTTGGAAGCTTTTTAACTCATATCCATGGTAAATAGAAATGAATCAAATTAATTCATTAAAAGATCTTTTTTTCTAAGCAAAGTCAGCTTATTTTAACCATACTATGATCTCCCTAGTTGAAGATGTTTGTATGCCATTAGTATGTGTTCCACATTTTGCCCATTTGTTCCACATTATGAAGGCTAGTGTACCTCATTTTAGGGATGGAAGGTTGAGAGCTATGGTGATGTGTAAGCTTGGACCAAGAACTTATGAAGCAAAACACAGTCTGGAGCACTACTGTTCACATGTCGGGTATCTCCTTGTGAACCTCCTGTCCATTCCTACGATCTGGTTGAAGTCATTTGGCAAATGTGGTTTCCTAGAAATCATCCCAGACCTGCTTTCGTGGTCTTGAAGAAAGGTCCATTTCACCATCGGAGAAGTTCATATTTCTTTCTTTTGGATATTTACTGTTTAGTCAGAGATTTTTCAGTTACATGCTATCTTTATAACCTTTAGTAATTTTTATCTTGTCACCCTTTGTTCATCTTCTTCTTTTTTCACTGAATGTTCTTTTCAGCTTTCAGAACCTCTAAGAATGCTTATTTACAGATACTTTCACTAACTCATTGTGCAGCTTTTCATATCAATAAGATGTAGTCTTTTAAACAGCGGCTGCCTAACTCATGTTTGACATAAGCACTAAGGCAACTTTGTAAATATTTTTATCTTATACAGAATGTTGCAAGGCCACCTCTACCTAGCACACGTGGCTTCAAATGGCTCTGTGCATTCACAAAACAAGTAACATCACGAATACTTGCTGTAGAGACCTAAATATTTACAGCAATATTAACAATACCTGCTGGAGTGATAGGTATTTCTTTCAAAAAAATCCTCTCCTCTCCTCTACAACAGATTCCCAATTCATAACAAACAACACAGTTCCCTGTACCTCTTCATTCACAGCTTGGATAAAAGGATGGGTAACTGGTGATGCACCATAGGGCTGGCCCCAAAATCCCTTATGGAGGAGGAGAACATGTACATGGTATTGTATGGATTAGGATACAAACTATCCAGTCTGACTGCCTGGTATGAAACTAGAACAATAATTACTCATATAGCAACACAGACATCCTTACTTCCATTAGAAACTTAGAAGGAAAATCAGTGGTATTTGGATGTTTGTGTTTCCATGGTTTCTGCATTCCATGACACTTTCCACTTGAACGTTTTATCAGATCTGTATGTAAGCTTGCACACTTAAGCTGATTTTCCTGTACTGTCAGGGCCACCCTTTGCTTAATTGGAGTTATCTAATAAATAGTGTCTTCCTGATGAGCTACAAGGCTATTTTACAACAGAATGATGTCTAAATGATTATAAATAATTTTCTCTGGAGATGCTGACATATTTCAAATATCCCAGTGTTAACTTTGAGAATTCAAGTTGCTTGCATCTGGTGTACAAATAAGGGCAATCAGCACTGTTTGATGTAAATTAGTTCGATTACAATACTGCTTGCACCTGTTTCCTTAGTCTTAAGTGAGTCACTGTCATGACTTCTTTAATGGAGAGACTTTGGCTTATGGGTCAACCTATTCAATAAACAATATTTTGTTTACCCTTAATGATATTTCTGCAATTTTAAATGACAACTTAAATTTGCTCAGTCCATATATGTGAATACTGACTGACCACCTGCAGTCTAACTAAACATCATAGTTTTTTCATGGTTAAAAATATGCTCACTTCCTCTGTCCTCTCATTAGCACACCAGCAAGCAATCGGTAATGACCACAAAACCCAATGCCATACCTGCAAACAACAAAACCTAATGCCATATCCTCTTTACTTAATCACTGGCCACTTTGCCCACACAATGCATGTAGACTTTGATGGTCTAGATGGCATACGATGCACAAGGTGAATAAGTCAAGGCAGCAAGAACTGGCATTGAAATATACTGGCACTAGTGGCTTTGCCTTCTTCACTGAGAACATCAAAGCATCCATTAATGACTTGCATCTTAAGGACCCTCTGATGTTTGCTTTAGCAATTTATGAATGTCCTAAACAGTGAAGGAAAATGGACAAATCTGTGCAGCTGCAGCTGCAAAATATCATCCTCTTCAATAATCGTATTCCATGATGCAGAAGGTCTTGGTTCTACCAGAGCTTTCAGGTCATTAACAGGATACACCCCACCTGATGGTTTTCAGTAAGGGCACTGCTCTAAAGGATTAGACTCTCAGTGACTTCATAGTGGACTTAGAATACTCTTGGGGGTGGTGGAGTTCAGCTGAAATCCTAATCCCAAAGCTGTTCACACTTAGGTAGAGCTGGTTGACGACAGATGCTTGCTTCATGCACTGACATGGTGAGCATTGACTAAGAGTACATGGGTAATAGATGTGATAACTGAAAGCTGTCAAGTAATAATCAGCCCCACCCTCCAGTCTCTTTCCTGGAAGGCATCCCCTCAGAAAACAAAAGAAGCAAGGAATGAGGTAAAAAACACTTAAAAAGAGAGCCATACAAGATGTCCCACCAGATCAGAAAGGAAAGGGGAAAGAATAGGATACAGTTTTTATAGTTCAAAAAAACAAATTCACACGTTTTGCTTATATTAGAGTTAAGTAACCCAGACAAGTTCATTTCAAGGAAGCCCTTTGTCATGGTTGTCCTTCAGTCTTTTCTCCCTGTTTTACTTAGAGAAGATTGTCCGTGCTGTTTAGTCCATCATGATGGTTACATTCACATCAAGAAGAAGAAGACATACTGTAAAAGTTTCCCCCACTTTTCAATATGAGCATCAGTTTTAACACCGATAGTTTAAGACATTCACAAAATGCATGGTTTCATTGACTGCACCTTAAGACAGAGTCTGAGGTATCCTTATTACAGTTTCTCGAATGCTGTCATAACCAATAGTTTTAGCCAAACACTGTCTCTGGGTACATGGACCTAAATCAGCATGATGGTCAGAGATCCTTATGTACTTAGTTTTCACACCTAGTGCTTCATCAGGTCTAAAAAAAAAAAAACGGCAAACACATCATACCCATTTATGTAGCACTAAAATCACATGACACTTGACTAATATACTTCATTTCTTTAAATAGACCTGACGGGGCACTATGTGCTTTTTGTTTTTATTTATTAAATTCATAATGTTTACCCCGCTATGTTCTTTGAGTCGCTTTAGTTTGTTTGCAGGTGTCATTTCCACCTTATATTTTCTCTCTTCCCATTCTCTTCAATTGGTCCTAAGCTAGAGATGGTCAGTAGATTAGGAGATTGTTACGAGACAGAGGTGGCATCCAGGGAAAGCATTTGGGTGCCAAATAGTCCTAACATCAGTGGCATTAGTCCTGAATGTTCCTGCAGCCAGGGCTCATTTCACAGACATAGTGTTATAGTGAGAGCCCATGATGTTTGCTTTCTGTAGTATGTAGGTCTGAGCCCTGGTTCATGTGAAAAGTTCAAGTCCTGGTATTAATAGTTTGACCCAGGTCTCACACAGTCAAACACCAGAAAATAAACTCATATGTCAAGCTGATAACATTTTACTCCCAGATGTGTAGACAGTGGGATGTTTGGGAGAAACTGACATCAAGCAATTAAACATAAGACAAGTACAAGCCAGCACTGCATGGGTACACCAAGACACTGTACATGCAGGAACATTTAGGTCAAAACAGCAGGAATATTTTCAGGTGAAAAGCTAATTTGAATTTTTTTTCACAGTCTGACTGACTTCTAACTGCCTTGTTAAGCTAAATTTGCAAGCACCTATATCTCTAAGTTATGTTGAACTGCAAGCACAACTGCACGGAATGTGGCTGCATGTGTCAGTGTTGGTTTATCTGTGTTAGATTGAAGCTCTATAGTACGAGTTCTTAGGTAAATGCTAGCCTGTCAGTCTGTAGAATATTACAAATATAGTTATTGACTAAAGGTTAGACTCAGACCCTACACCTTGTATTTATGAGGTAAAGACCCTAATCATTAAGTCCATCCGCTATCTTTCATTGAGTATTTTTTTAATCATAAAACACAACTCAGAATTACCATATGGCAATGAATGAAATGAAAACAATACTATAAAATTACTATAACTAAAAATACTGTCTATACACATCTCACCCAAGATATTTTTGCAGGATGCAGGCCCTACTGCACTTCCATGAAGTGGGGTTTGTCTCCCCACACACCTTATTTATACATACTAGTACTCAACAGTTGCACTGTAGTAGGGAAAAGGGAAATCTCAGCTCTACTACAGTACACTGCAATCCCACACAGTACAAGTACAGGTGCTTTTGACCAACTCCAGTTTAAAAAAAATACAAAAAGCTGTGTACTGAAAATACACTTCTTCAAGCGAAGGATAGCTGTCGTTGTCTAAATGTAGTGATATGCACTTAGATCCATGTAAGTCACAAACAAATCCTGTAGCATTTATCCTTCATTGTTACTTGGAAAACAGAAGTCAGTGAGCAGCATTCCATGGGGGGACACAGGGAGTGTGAGTGGGGATTTGTTCATTTTACATGTGCGGTGAGTAATCGAGCAGATACCGTAGCAAAAGAGAAAGTGAAGCATTTCTGCTAGGTGCATGGATGCAGGGTGGTTTCATGAGAGGTGACCGATTAGCTGCTTCACAACAATGGCAGGAGTAATGAACGAGAAGCACTCTGCAGATATAGCAGAAGACGGAAAAAAAGCTGCTTCTATGGAAGTGCCCTTTGATTAATGATAAATTAGAGACAGATCACAACAGGGATAATCTCTAGGCTACATGAAACCATGAGCAATGCATCCCGTGATGGGAGGAGACAGTGTCTGCCCAACTAACGTTGACTGTTTTAGATCGCATAAAAAACTACAGACATCAGTATTAACATTCTCTTTGTTGTGTCTATCACTTTCACTCACAGTGCTAATGCCGGTGTACAAACTCTTTCAATTATTCTAGAGCAGTGCAGCTGAGAAATCAGTCATTATACATCACTAGCTACATCACAGACCCTATCACGCTGCATTAGTTATAGAAGTAGTGCAGTGTAATCAGTTTAACACTGACTTGTACTGCAGCGGTCACCAACTTACAAGGTCAGGACTGTATGGAATAAAAAGACAAAATGCTGGCATATACTTTTATTTTAAAAAGGTAATAGGGTCCACACTTAATCATATTTTTGGTAAGGAGTCATTTATGTTCAGTTTTCACAGGTTACAAGAAATTAGGATCAAAGGGTGAAGCTCTTACCAAGGCACCTTGCATCAGCATCACGTCTGATTTAATGTCATATACAAACTACCTGGTACAAGTGGCATTCTAACTTTAAAATGCAAATCTCTTGTGAGCTGTACATCTTTACCTATATTAAATTCAGTTTTCTAAACAAAACAGCAATAAAAAAGACACATTTGACCTCATTTTTCTCAGTGGAGTCATTTTTGACAGTAGAAATACTGTTTGAGATGGAAAACACATTGTCTAGTAAACTCATTGGGATAAAATCAGGAGTATACAAATTATGTTTCTGATGGCCATAGATGGAAAGGCATAATAATTCCTAGTTAACAGTACGTTTGGTTAGTGGTTACTCAAGAGGTTCCTCAGTATGTGGTCTCTAGAGCTTCAGTTCCCAGGTCTGGTTACATTGAACCATTTCAAATAAGCACTAAGAAAGTGATTTTACAAACAACAGATGGTCTTGTACGCCTTATGGTATTTTGCACGCTGTAACTGTGTTGATGTAAACATCATTTGATCATTTGTTACTGTATGTTATCTGATGGTCTGTAGTCATTATAGCTAAATTTGATGAAGCATTGAATTCAATATCAACTGATTGCATGAGCAGCAAAACAAAAATGAACTGCATGGGGGGGGGGTATAGACCAGGGTTCCCAGCATTGAATCAAATAGAAAAATACCATAACAAGTACTGTAATCAAAAGTACTGCCCATACAGCTTGCTGAAGTCCCATATTAATGCCAAAATAAAAGGCTGTAAGCCACAATATCTTAAAAACTTTTAGTCTTCGGTGTTGCAGGGACTACACCTTACATGTATGTTGCGTGGCTGTATTACAACAATATAAGAATCATTAGTTATTATCACCTAGTAGTCAAACTGGAAACTAAGCCTTTGAACTAGCATTAATGTTTTGCAAACCATGTTAGTGTGCTAATACCTCCACCTCATAAAACATTCATCTGCATGTACTAAGAAGCAAAAATAATGAATGACAGCAAAACATTAACCAATAAACCTGAATATCAGTGGAGAATAACCCCAAATGTGAATGTATCCATCAACTTTGTGGCCTTATTCTTTTAATTCTGACATTGTATTGTGCTTCCTAGTGCTGAGACACTCGATTGTTAAGGTATTTAATTCATCTCTTTATTTTGACTTCCAACATTCTTCTTTTCTAAATATTATATCTGCAGGATTCCAGACTCAGTGAGCCACCTTACTTCCTAAGTTAAGTTGGGTTAGATAGCAAAGACACTCACAGTTCCATAAATAAAGAAAATACAAATGGCAAGCTTCAAAAAGGCAAAAACAGATGTAGTTTCTTCACCACTTTATTTGGTACCTTGGCCTTTTGCCTTCAAAGTTAGAGGCGGAGGTAGCAACATCCTTGACCTGGTCATTACTAACATGGGAGACTGTTGCTCTACAACAATAGTCAACTCCTCCCTGGTTAGATCCAACCACAAACTAATCACCTTGGAAATCCACATCCCTCTCACCCTCCCTGCAAAGGTAACCACCATGAAAAACTTCTCTAAAGCTAACTTTGGGGTCCCAAGAATAGCAGTGGCTAACTTCACGGCACCCTTGCAAATGGAGAATAGGTGCATGACCGTTGAATCATACACCAATGAACTGTACGAACACGTACACAAATGCATGGATCTCGCCATACCCAATAGAACCAAGACACTCTCCTCAAAAAAAAGAAAGCCAATCTGGTGGTCCCCTGCCATAAACAAACTCTGCAACAGAAGGAGGAAACTGATGCAGAATAAGCTGAAGTCCCAAGACTGTAAAAACTCCCTTATCAGCCGCAACAAAAAGTTGAAATCCCTCATCAGATCCTCTAAAGCTAGCTATGAAAACAGAATTGCAGCACATAGTAAAGACAACCACAAGGCCTTCTATAGTTCTGTAAAGAATCTCCACGGCAATACCCAGATTAGCTCTGAGCTACTGCACAATGGTACCTGCTATACCAAGCCAACAGATATTGCCAATATACTGAGTGCCAACTTTACCCCTCTGCCCCCCAGTGGACCAATCACAATACTAGTAGATTGCTAGGCACCCAGTATTACTGCTGCACAGGTTAAAACAGCACTGTCCAAGTTCAAGAATACAGCTTCTATGGGACCTGACAATATCCCTGGCTGTATTCTACATGAAATACAGAGTGAACTGGTACCTTACCTGTGTGCTCTGTTCAATCACAGCCTCACCTCAGGCTTTGTCTCTATGGAATAGCACACTGCTATAGTCATCCCTCTCCACAAAGGATTAGCGACTACAGACCCTGGGAACTATTGCCCCATTAGCCTGACAAGTCTGATATGCAAAGATATGGAACTCATCATCATAGACCTAGTAAACAAGGATATAGGGAATCTCCAAACTCTGGATCCCACACAGTCTGGCTTTGTGAAGGGTAGATCATGCCTGCTCAACTTGGTCAACTTCTTTGAGTCAGTCACCAGAGCTGTGGATGAAGGCAAGGTGGTTCATACAGCCTACCTTGATCTGACCAAGGCCTTTGATACCATTCCCCACTCAGGAATAATAGAAAAACTCACTAAGCTAGGCATCAACCCCTATATCACTAGGTGGGTTGCAAACTGGCTCACAGATAGACCCCACAGGTGAAAGTAGCTGACTCCAAGTCAGACTTCTGACCAGTCAGGAGTGGAGTCCCACAGCGATCAGTCCTGGGTCCTCTCCTGTTTGGTATCTACTTCTCAGAAGTCCAGTCCAACACAAAGGGACTCTGGCTGACATAGTTCACAGACGATTGCAAGTTGGGAGCCATTATTAACTCCCCAAGTGATGCTGACATCCTACAGAAAGGCCTCACTGAGACCAATGACTAGTGTCAGAACCATGGCTTCAAGCTCAATGCCAAAAAAACTGTCATCATCCCCTTTGGGAAAAACCCAGTTCCCATGAAGTAGCACATCGATGGTAGTCCATTGAACACAGAAGGCGTTATAAAAGATCTGGGAACACAGGTTGACAGCAGCCTCTCTTTTGACCACCACACTGTCACTGTGGTCAGAATGTCCTTCTATGTGGCACATCTCATTACTAAGGGTTTTGTATCCAGGAAGAAAGTAGTCATTGTCTTCCTCTACTCTGCCCTCATTAGGCCAATCATGGAGTACAATGCCCCATTTGGCATGTACCTAACTAAACACCTGCAACAACCGGAGAGGCCACAAAAGTACCTCACAAAGAGGATCCTAGACCTTAAACAATTGCCCTATATGGACAGACACAAAACACTCCAACTATTCTCTGTCTCATATCGCCTACTTAGAGGCGATCTCTGCTTGACTTACAAAGCCATGTCTGACCCAGCTCTGTTAGAAATGCTACATCTAAAGAAATCCCAATCCCTCCGCAACACACACTCCAGAGACATCAACCTCATTACCACAATCAACAGAGCATGCTGGAAGGACAGGTTCATAACCCAGAGACTGCCCATGCTATGAGATAGACTTCCCATACATGTCACACACAGCACCTCACTGGCCCTCTTCAAGAGAAATTTTGATGAGTGGATGGGAAATAGAATATTCACCCCGGGATCACTTCAGTGGCTCTACTCGACAGAGACACTGGAAATTAAGTTCAGGTGGCATGATGCCAGCGTATTCCTATGGGGTAGGCTTGTAAAGGCTCCAGGGCCATTAGCTTAGTACACACCTATGAACCTATGAACCTATGAAAGGCCCAATAGGAATGCCAGTCCAAGGAAAACCAAGAAGCAACCAGTAGAGCTCGAAGAGAAATGGACCAGGGGGAGGAGGGATAGAGTGAATACTGCAACTGTGAAGAGAACGACATCTACCATTATGGTAAGATTTTATGTAACTGTACTATGTCCTTCCATTTCACTATTATAGTATTCATAATGTTAGGGAGCATCCCAAAACACAGGAAGAAACTTGAGAGGAGGAAGGACCAGCAGCGCTCTCTAAGAAACCACGAAGGATAGCAAAACCATCTCAAGCTCTGGAAATTCCATCCAACTTGTATTGCTTGATAAACGTATGCACAGAAGTCCAGGTAGCTGCCTCAGGAATAGCATTAGTATCCAATCCCTTAAAAAAGCACCAGAAGAAGCCACAGCACTAGTAGAATGAGCCTTTACAGAAAAACAAAGGGTCTTACCATGAAAGAAATAATAAAGAAATAGCTTTTAAAATCTGAGATGAAATAGTCTGCCTGTATACAGCTAATCTGAAGGACCTGGGAATTAAAGGAAAGAAAGAGGTGATCAGATTTCTTAATAATCTTAATCTTATCCAAATAAAATCTGAGTTGTCTATGCACATTCAACTTGTGCAGCACCTTCTCACTGGCAGATTGCAGAGAAGGGAAAAAAGTGAGAAAATGAATAGACTGATTAAGGGACAACTCATTCATCACCTTGGTCTTAGAAGAAGGATTAGTACACAAGGACATGCTGTCCTTATGAAACACCAAAAAAGGAGGACAAGCCATAAAGGCTTGAAGCTCAGACACCTGTTTGGCAGAAGTAAGGGCCAACAAAAGCACAGTCTTCCAAGACCAACACTGTAAGGAACCTGAAGCTGCAGGCTCAAAAGGAGCCTGGGTCAGTTTCTCCAAAACAAAATTAAGATCCCAGGAAGGAGGAACAGGCTTTCTGGCAGGCCTAATATTAAGGACTCCTTTAAGGAATTGTTTAACTTTAAACCTAGAAGCTAAAAGAGGAGATAAATGCAGACAAGCAGAGATAGCTGATAAGTGGGCCTTAACAGATGAATAAGCCAAACCAGCAGTGAGCAATTCACACAAATAAGAGAGAACCAAAGGAACATCCACAGAAAGTGGATCCAGGTTACAAGAAAGACACCAAACAGAAAAACTCTTCCATTTGTATAAGTAGGATTTACTGGTATTGGGTTTCCTTGCTTCCTGCAGGTCCCTAATCATGTCATCAGAAAAAAGGTGTCTACATGGAATCAAAATCCTATCACCCACAGTGACAGTTGAAGGTTAGATAGGTGAGGATGGTTGAGAGATCCCTTATCTTGTGTGAGAAGGTCCACCCTGTGAGGTAACTTGTGATGACTGCCCTTGGCTAAATGCAGAAGAAGAGGGAACCACGCTGTCTTGGCCAAAAGGGAGTCACCAACAAGATTTTGGGAACATCCTGTTGAATTTTGCACAGGATTTTTGGAATAAGAGGAAGGGAAGAGAAAGCATAAAAAAAATCCCCTTCCAAGAAAAAAAGAGGGTGTCCACCTTCCACATCAGAGGACCTGGGTCTCTGGCACAAAAAAGAGGAAGTTGTTTGTTCAGAGGGGAAGCAAATAGATCTATTTAAGGAGTACCTCACTGGTGGACAATGTCCAGAAACACATCCCTGTGAAGCACCCATTCATGGGATTGAGTTTAGGACCTGCTCGGAGCGTCTGCCACAATGTTTTGACCTGAGGGAATGTAAACAGCCTGAAGAGTCACTTGATACTGGACAGCAAGATCCCATACCAGGAGTGCCAACTGGCAAAGAAGATAAGATCTTGTTCCTCCCTGTTTGTTTACATACCACATCACAATGGTGTTGTCTGTAAATACCTTGAGAGGTCCCAGGGAGAAAAGAGGATGAAAAGCCTGAAGAGCTAGAAGAAGAGCTCTCATCTCTTTGACATTGACGTGCTCCTTCAATTGAAGAAGAGACCAACCCCCCTGCACCTTTAGGAAGCCAAAAGCTACTCCCCATCCCATATCTGAAGCATTTGTGAGCAGCTCCTAGGAGGGGATGAAAAGGGAGCCATGGATTTAAGGACAACTGCTGGATCCACTAGTGGAGTTCCTTCTTGAGACAGGTAAAAGAGGAACTCCAAATTCTAGAGGATGAGCATACTGAAGCCAAACTGACTTCAGGAACTAGAATCTTCCTCATGTTAAGTTTGGCCAGAAGGAGCATAGGGATGGTGGATGCCATGAAATCCTGAGCTGTCAGAAACTCCCTGGCTGTAATGGAAACCAGAGGAAGAAGAAGAGTTTGAAAGGAGATGAGGGTCAAGGTCTTAGGAGGAAGCATGGATACTAGCAACAGCACTCTCTGAATCCTGCAACCCAGAAAAACGGTCCTGAGAAGAAGTCAGAGAATACTTTTTGAAGTTTATTGTAAACCCCAGGCTTTGAAGAAGAGAGATGGCAAAAATGGAGATTTTGCAAGAGGATCTCTGAAAAGTATGCCTGGAACAGGAGGTCATCCAAATAGAGAAATACTTGGGTCCTCTGAAGCCTGCAAAAAGCAATAACAGGAGCAAGGCATTTGGTGAATACCCGTGGGGCAGTAGAAAGGCCAAAGGGCAAAGCAGAGAACTGAAACTGCCAGAAAGCAACAGTGAAATGAAAAAAAATTCCTGAAAAGGATCAGAATATGGACATAAGCATCCATGAGCTCCAGAGACACCATATAAGCCTGAGGAAGCAAAATAAGAAACAAAGTCTGAAGGGACAACATTAGAAAAGTAAGTACCTTTAGAAAAGTGTTCAGATGAGAAAGGTCTAAAATTGGTGGCTAAGCACACTCTTTTCTGGGTACTAGAAACATCCTGGAGTAAATCCCCTCCCTCTTTGAGACACAGGCACCTCTTGAGTAGTACCCTGAGTCAGCAGGCCCCGAAGCACTTCTGGGAAAAAGGAGAGTTGCTCCCAAGGAGCCTGAGGAATGATCACAAAAGAGGGAAAGGATTTCCACAGCATGAAATACCCCTGGGGAATATGGAACAGAACTCCGGAATCCTGAGTAATCTGTAGCAAAACAGGAAGAGAGAGGTGAAGAGAAAGTGGAAAGTGGGTAGAAAGAATAGAATAGTTAGCCAGTACCTGGTTTACCTGGAAAGGAAAACTTCTGAGTCCCTGAAGTCTGAGTAGTCTTAGCAGGAGGAGCCTGCTTGCCACCCTTTTTGCCCTTAGGATGAGGGCAAGATTGCCTGCAGAGAAAGGCTGGTTTATTGGGCTAGTTTCTCTGAAATTTAAGAACAGGAGAAACAAACACATGTTTGAGTTCCTGTAAAGCCTTCCCCTTATCCTGAAGGGACTTAAACAAATCAGCAGCTGCTTCACCAAACAAGTGTTATCAAGAGGGGCATACATCAACTTAGGCTTGATTTCATCATGCAAACATCGAAGCCAAAGCCAAGAATATCTCCTCATCACTGACCCAAAAGCAGCAGACCTAGAAGAAGCATCTGCTGCATCTTAACTGCACTCGATGGAATGGCGAGCCACCTGGGAGGACGTCCTTAAAAGGAAAAGGGGAGAAGCTTTACCCTCGGAGTCTGGAAGATCAGATATAACCTGACAAGCCTGAGAAAGAAGAGCTAACATGTACCTGGACATATGGGTCTTATAATTAACAGCCCTAAAAGCCAAGATAGCCAAGGTGTAAACTTTCTTACCTAGCCTTTCAATGGTTCTGCTGTGTTTATCAGAGTGCAGTAACTTGGGCAAAGGAAGCAACTGAGAGGGCTTGTCAGAGGCTGTAGACACCACTGAGGGGTCAGCAGCAGGACACCTGTACAAGTATTTACAGCTCTCAGGCACCCTATAAAACTAGTTTCTTGGGAGCATGGGGCTAAGAATCAGGAGCTTTAGAGGCATTGAAAAACGCATCCAACAAAGCAGCCAAAACAGGAGGAACAGCAGAAACTTTGGGAGATTCCATCTGCAGCAACTCATAGTACCTCTTATGAATCTCAGAGACCTGAGCACAATCATATTTAAAGAACACCATCATTCTGGAGATTGTGTCCCCAAAAGAAATCTCTTCAGAAGGGAGTATCAGGACTGGTAGATTCCTTTTCCTCTGACCCATAGTCCAAAGGAGAGGGAATTTGAGAAGAGTAAGCAAGGGGTTCCTCATCAGAATCCAACTCTTCCTCAGCAGAGTCCTGTTCCCTGGCTATTTTAAGGGGAGTAGAGGATCAAAGGGGAGCTGGAACAGAAACACCCAGAGGAAATTTCAGTGCCATCAAAGCACTAAACAAACCCTGAGTGAAGTACTGACATTCACTCTGTGGATCCTTAGGGGCAGGAGAAACATGTTTAGTTTTTTTTCTTTCTTTAATACATCTTTTTTATAAAACTTGGCAGGCTCTGACCCACGATGGCATTCAATGATAGTAATAGGGACTTCTTATCTGACTAAAATCTGAGGAACACCCCTAGGCCCCTCAGAAATTATCAACCGTAGTTCCCCCTGAATGTCCAAAACAGACGTCTGCAAAGCTTCCTCAAACATGCTTAAAGCTGGATCCCTGCTGGCCTCCAACCCAGTTATGACAGAGGAATCTGACAACAAAGCTTTGCGAACCACTGGGCTTTCACTCAGCTCGAGAGAAACATCTGGTGGAGGTTGAACAGTGGAAGATTCTGGCCTAGCCTTCTTAGCCTTCTTCTTCCCTGACAGCTGCCACTTCAGGCAGGAATTTCCCTCCATAGTATCTTTCATGGGATGTTTAAGTCACTGATTCTACAGATACAATACCAAAGAAGAAGTTCGACTACACAAAGTTTTTGGTACAAAAGCCTGACAGATGGAACAAGATGTGTTGTCATGCGAGGCATCAAGGCAAAGCAGACACTGTTCCTGGTGGTCTTTATGGGGAATCTGTCTCCTGCACTGGCATTTACCCTTCTTGAATGACATGAAACCCCACAAACAACAATAAGACAAGCAAAAATGGAACCCCAGTGTGGCACTTGTTTGCAATGGCTTGGTGAACCAGCAACAGAATGTAGGTGTTCACACAGATGATCAAGAGATGGTGCTCAGACTGGCAGCAAAGAAGTTCTGAGGATGGTATGTCCAGACATCACCTTTATGCCATATGCTACGAGAAGAGCATATATGTGATATATGGAGTACCTTAAAGCAACTTAAGGCTTTGGTATACTGCTCGAACATTGGGCTGCCCTAGACAGGGGATCCCTAATGTTATGAATACTGCAACAGTGAAATGGAAGGACATCCACGGTTACAAAAAAGGTCAACCTGCATAATAAAATTTAGGCCTCTTTGACCTTAGTTCTTTCAATAACTTCTAAATCAGTTACTTTTTTCTATTAATTTTCTAGATGTGTAGTGAGTAGAGACTGTGCTATAATTGCTAGAATCATTTATATCTTTAGGTATATAAATGAAGCAAGCTTTTTCTGGTATCAATGGGGCCATGCTTGTTTTTAGTGATGCATTCAGTATATAAAGAATGAGATGCATTAAACTTTCAGTTCATTCTTTTAATATTATGTTTTGTTTTTGGTCCAGAATCATAGCTTTCCTTTTTTTTCAGTTTTAGTTAGCTCACATGGAAACCACACTGCTGGAATTACTTA
The DNA here is from genome assembly GCF_019279795.1 of Protopterus annectens. NCBI lineage: Eukaryota > Metazoa > Chordata > Ceratodontiformes > Protopteridae > Protopterus > Protopterus annectens. The sequence goes on along the minus strand of NC_056735.1, from coordinate 1,443,324,185 downwards.
ACAGTGTGACTTGAAATTATAGAGGAAAGCATTATTGACAATTTTTAGCATATGTATTTGGTCATAATATATGGCTGCGGTGGTGGTGCTGCGGTAGCGTTGTTGCCTCACAGCAAGACATTGTCCCATTCGATTCTCAGCTAGAGCGTCTTCTGTGTGGAGACATACGTGAATGGGTGTACCTTTGTTGAAGGTTGTGCGTCAGGGCTGGCAACTCGGCACGTAAAAATCTACTGCCAATCATTAGCGGACCGGAGTTGCGCTGTGGCGACCCCTAACCGAGAAAAGCCGAAAGACACAACAACATTTGGTGATAATATAAGCTTATTTGTGCATGGGCATTCTGTGCAAGCTATAAGTCGAACTTTAACCCTAATAAGGACACTGTTAGCAACTTTGAAAGGACAGATTTATTACTAGTGATATTTCTACTATATACTGTTTTATATATATATATATATATATATATATATATATATATATATATATATATATATGTCATGATTTATTGCTGTACTAACTTAATTGTGTGCTGAAACCCTAGTGTTTTTCTTTAATAGTACAGTTGGTTGAATTATGTACCGGTCAAAGGTCATTAGCATGTCTGTTACATAATTCAAGGGCTTTTTGACTTTCTTCTACTTTGTGAACCCTGGAATTAGTATATTTAATTTTCAGGGACATGGAGGCGAAGACCCTATGTAAAAGTTGTTTTTTGTTTTATTTTTGGTCATTGCAAATATAACCTATTGGTTTACATTTTTGATTACTTTTCTTGATGATTTTAGTGGCGATTAATGGTAACCACCTATGAATTTGTTCAATGTTATGTGTTTCAATCAAATTCACTGTTGATTATTCATTATAAACTCATATTTACATGAATGTACAAATATATATATATTTATATCTTGAATGCTGAAAATACCGACGCCCAAAATCACGAGTTTGATATACCGAAACACCACAATATCGAAGTATCAAAATACCAATGCTCAAAATACCAGCAGCCCACAATCTTGAAACCATGACCCTGACGACTGAAACCAAAACATATGCACCATAAACAAGTCCCGCTGTCAAACAAGCATGATCTCCCTGTGTGCTTGAAACAAAAGTAAAGCAGTAATCTTTTTGTCTGCACGATATCTACACCATATAATTGTATCTGAAATTCCACTCCAAATAATACTGTGCAGAACTAACTAGACCAAGCTACGTGAAACTGACACCCAGTGCTTGCAGGTACAACGATGTCAACAGTATCACATCTTTAACAACCTTGCAATAGCTCCAACAAATTCCAGACAGGTGTAAGCATTTTGATTATGAAGAACATGCTGAAATTGACTATGTCGTTGGACAAGCTTCTTATATTTCTGTATATAAGTGCATCTCTCAACCTTAAATGGATCTCCCACATGGTTGTGAGGGATACTGTTCAACAGTTCTTCACCTTCAGACATGGAGAGTGTTACTGTCCTACGTTTGCATTTACCACTACGTTTGTGTTTACAGCACCAGTAACATCTCGTATGAGACTTCTTTTCAAGGTGATAAATATACCATCTATCACTAGTACCTCTTTACATTTTTGGGATTGTACCCTACTATAGAGTTTACCGATTTCCCCAGGCACACTGAAGCAGTCGTCAGACATGTTTGATATTGTTGCGCGTTCATGTTCTGTAACTACAGCTTTATAACTTCCTGCTCAGTAATACAGAATGGGACATGTCATACATGAAATCCTTCCACGTCGGGATTTCGAACTTCGGTATTTTACATTTTCGTTATTGTGGTGTTTTGGTATATCAGGCTCGTAATTTTGGGTGTCGGTATTTTCAGCATTCGAGATTTAGTAGGTATCCCATATATATATATATATATATATATATATATATATATATATATATATATATATATATATATATATAGCTACTTCTAAACATTGAACTACACAAACCTCAAAAAGCTAATGATTGATCCCAAAAAGCTGAAAGCCAAAAAAGTGAAAAAGCAAAAGACTTATGTTTTTTGCATTTGGTCCCCCTCCACCACCCAGCACCTGCTAATTATATACCAACTCCAAGATCGCTCCACAGTGTGGAAAGGGCAATTCCCCCAATCCCCACGTTGCCTAATATTGCATAGACTTAGCACTAGCAGAAGTGATCAAATAAGTTTTGATTATTTCTGCCAGTGTTAGGTACATTTGGGATTACAGACGTTCAATTATATGGAGTGTTTCCATATATAAATATATTAGCTGCTTAATATATTTATCACCTTATAAGATCCTATATTCTTTGTTTTGGATGTAGTTTTCATTTTCCTGTGAACTTTATTTATTTTTTTATTTGTGGGTGTTGTGTATTTGCAGCTCTGGTGATAACTTCAGAGTTTGCTTTCCTCACAAATGTTTGCCCACAAGCTCTTGATTTTAATGATTTGCTGATATTTTCTTTTCTGAAATGACCATTTTGTTTTATCACAGCATTTTTAACCTTAGTTAACAATTTATTAGGAAAAATCAAGGATATGCATTATTCTTCATGTGTTTTTGTTTAAAATGTTCTTTAGGAATTAGTAATTGATGATCTCTAATACCCAGAAGTCTTCTTATTTATAATCCTACTGACCATTCATTGATGTTGCAAAGACACTAAAGTAGATGTTTTTGTCATGGTAGGTTGTTTAATTAATATGTGTTTTTATTTCTTCAAGAAGGTGCTTAACCACAGGGCCAGCCTTAGCAACAGAGTCAAATTTGGACAATGTTGGTGATGCTTCCTGAGCTGACCAGTCCTTCCTCTTCTGATCTACCAGAGAAAACATTATTTCTAATTAGGCTTCAGGAATGTGTGCTGTTAATATGTATTAAAACTAAAATGATATATTTATGTATTACCTAACATTTTATCATAAAACAAATTAAAACATAAGTAGACTATTAGTCTTTTTGGTTAAGTTAAGGAAATCCACACAGATGTTGGGAGAACCTGCAAAACATACACAATTTGTTTAGATTTCTTTACAATAGGGCAACACTCCTTCCTAATCTAGTCTGTCTTGCATCTCTATTTCTACTTGTTCCCCCAGTCCAGTTTTCTATGTGACAAAAGCTGTGGTACCATGCAGTACACTTATGAATCAAACTACTTCTGTTACTGATTTGTCTTTTTTAAGCTAGTTGAATAAGTTCATAGGCGAATACTAGGTAACTGCCCTGAAGGGCCATTTTTAGGACTTTTGTTTAATTATAACTTAAGACATAGGCAAGCATACATGTATATAAAAAAACTATTATAACATGTTCACAGTTACAAACATTATACATTGCATAAATATTTATACAATTATCTTCAATCCATTACATAAGTTGATCAATACCCATCTTCCCTTAAACACCCCCCTCCTCCAAAACATTATTCTGCATAAATTGTTCCCACCATTTCCATTTATTTCTATGCAATTTTCTCCTACCCTTTTCTAAAGATCTCTGTTGAAATATTCACTGCTTTAAATACAGTTGGTTTATACTTTAATTTCTGTCTTCTAATAATTGCCTTTTTGGCAGCCACCAAAATTAAACTTAGGCAATTCAGATCCTGTCTCCCAGCTCAAAAAATAAAATAATTTCCTTAGTTATATCCATTTGTTCACCTAATATTTTGATAGTGCACTCTTTTTTAGTCTGCCAACTCATTACATTCTCCAAACATATGTTCCCAGCTACCTCTTTCTTCCCCATCACACCTCCAACATTTGTCAGCTACCTGAGTAAAAATTCTTTGAAGTCGGCTTGGGGTATAAAATGCCTATGCAAACACTTCCAAGCAAAAATCCTACATTTAGAAGCCATACATATGCCTTCCCATTGTTTTCCTGTGAATTGCTTATCCAGCCTCTTTCCTCAACCTTTTCTACCCTCCTCTGATTGATTCCTCTAGTTATCATGTAATATTTTATATGCCCTACTAATTATTCCCTTTTTAACAGCACCTTCTGGTCTAGATTTAACTAAAACCTCTACCAGTGCAGGTCTTTCATTTCTCTGTCCCTTTCTCTTTGCCTGTACATTGATATCAGTCCCTGTGGGAATGCAGTCTGTATCCTGCAATCCAAATGTCTTTTTGGCCTCTTTCCATTCTCTTACCTTTCTCTAGTGTTTACTTCCAATACCTTGGTTCCTTTGCCAGTTTTCTCCTGTAAATTCCAGCCCCCTCTTGCCTATTCTCTGTACCCCTAATTGCAGTCATACCTATTGTCAGAATCTCCTTTCTCCAAGCTCATGTTGGCTTTTTTCTGCTGCTTTATACATATAATAATCCGTATGGCTGTTGTTATACTCCTTATGAATCTGCATCCAAATTCCCCCCTCTCCTTATTTCTTGAATTTCCCCCATTTCATCATCATCCCTTTCCACTTTTAATTATAGCTTTCTGTTTGTATTAAGTATATGAGTCTTAAATGTGTAGCTCTAAAATATTCCTTCAAATCAGGTAATGCTAAACCACCTTGTTCTGTTGGAAGGACCACCTTATCCTGCTTGGCCTTTCCAGTTTTCCACACCACGATAAAATCCTTTAACTCCCTGTCCATAGCTTCTCATCTGGTTGATAGAAATAAAACTATAGGGACTAAAAACATTTTCACTGGTTGTATCTTGCTATCCATATCCATAAACAAGAGCTTCCAATTTTTCAGTTTTTGTATTATCTTTGGTTTAGCCTCTTCCAAGATATCTTTTGCTGTCATAGCAGAATCCTTTTCAACCCCATACTCCTAAATACTTCATTTTATCATGTTCCCATAGATATGGGTACTGCTGAACCAATTCATGTGTAGGTACATAGTTTGCAGCTATAGCTTTTTTGTATTCATTAATTTTATATTCCAAAATACATAAAACTGAATCAGAATGTTCCCAACACTGAGATGTCCTTTTCTGGTATTATCAGGTACAAAATAATGTCCCCTGTAAATAAAGACAACTTGTCTTGATTGCCAATTATATCCTTGAATTTCTGGGTCCCTTATTTTCTTTGACACTGGCTCTAACTATAATGCAAGTAACAAAGAGGAAAGGGGACAACCCTGCCTGGTTCCTCTCTTCAAACACAACTTATCAGAAGGGAATTCTCCCACTTTAATTTTTGCCTTCAATGCCTCATATAAATTTTTAATTAACCTTAGTATTGTATCATGGAATGCAAATGCTTCCATTGCCCTACTCATAAAATCCCATCTTATTCTCTCAAATGCTTTCTCTGCATCAAGACCCACCAACAACAGCAGTATTTTCTTACATTCTACTTCCCTCTGGATCATCATTGTTCCCTGAAAGGTCATTTTTAAGCCTAGATCTGAATCAAACCCTGTACCTTGTGTTTATGAGGTAAAGACTTAGCCATTATGCAAAACCCACCTCTCGTTCTGCTACAAACACTCATACCTCATGCTTCACTTCTCTGGTATTATTTTGCTCCTGTCTGTGACTACAGCACAGTTTTCTCTGCAATACTGTTGGGCTGGTAACATTCTGTCAGATGTTATAATGATCATATGTTACCTGACATCAGAGTATCTGTTCAACTTTGTATTTACTGATGTCCTTACATTCACTGCTGCAGTTTTTTTTTTTAACATTCGGGGAACCCATCATCTGGTCAGTATACCAAAGACTTTGTGCTGTATTTAAAAGTACACCTGAATGTCACTCAAATGCTTTTAGTGTACCATAGGGCATAAAGGTGACGTTCAGGCTTACCATAAACAGAACTTCTTTGCCGCCAGTCCGAATGCATCTTTTCACTGTCAGTCTGTTTATCTGAGTCTGTTTTCACAGTTAAACACATTTTCGTTTTTCAGTTATTACCTACGTCTGCTTGTAGTGCAGATAAATGCCCTTGTTCCTTGGGGTTAATATCATCCAGGAAGGGTAAATGTCAGGGTGGGAGACAGACTCCCCATAAAGATCACCAAATAAATGTCTTTTAGGAGAATCTCATGACCATATGTCTTGTTCTATTTACCAGGCATTTGTTTCAAAAACCATTCATCGTAGGCTTTCTTCCCTTTCCATGTATCTTGAGAACCAGCATCTTAAGCTTCTTGCTAAAGATACAATGGATGGAATCTCCCACCCTGAGGGTCAGCTGTTAGGGAAGAAGAAGCTGAAAAAGGTACGACCAGAATCTTCCTCTGTCCAGCATATGCCAGATGTTTTTCCTGAGGCTGTTACAAACCTGGAGGATCATCCTGGTGTGTTGTTGGATTACTTTACCCAGACCATGTTGGAGGTTGGTAAGGTTCTGACTGGCAGCACGTCCAATGAGGTTTCCAAGATGTCTGTCTCGGACATTTAGGGGGAACCATGGTTGTTTTTTTTCAGCGGGGCCTAGGGGAGTTCCTCATATTTTAGTTGGGGAAGAAGTTCCTACTATGGTTCTCAACTGCCATCCTGGGTCTGAGTCTTCCAGAGTCCTGTTCAAAATTCAGCAGGATGCTCCCTAAATCTTGTTGGTGACTTCCTTTTGGCCATGACAGCACTGATTCCCTCTACTTCTGTATTTAGCCAGGGGCAATCATCACAAGTTATCTCACAGGGTGGATCTAATTATACAAGACAAGGGATCTCTTGGGCAGATTTAATCACACAAAACAAGGGATCTCTCATCCATCCCCACCTGTCCATGCTTCATCTGACATTGTGGGTGATAGGATTTTTAATCCTCATAGACACCTTTTTTCCTGAGAATATGCTGCAAGCCCTGCAGGAGGCCAGGAAACCTACTACTAGGAAATCCTACTTATCCAAATGGAAAAAGTTTTCTATTTGGTGCCTCTCTCGTAACTTGGACCCACTTACTGTGGAAGTTCCTTTGGTTCTCTCATATTTGTGTGAGTTGCTCAATGCTGGTTTGGCCTATTCTATTAAGGCCCACTTATCAGCCATCTCTGCTTTTCTGCCTTTGTCTCCTCCTTTAGTTTCTATATGTGAGGTTAAACAATTTCTGAAAGGCGTCATTAATATTAGACCTCCCAGGAAGCCTGTTCTGCCTCCCTGGGATCTTAACATTGTTTTGGAGAAGTTAACTCAAGCTCTTTTTGAGCCTGCTGTTTTAACTTACTTGCAACATTGTTCTTGGAAGACTGCTCTGTTGTTAGCCCTTACTTCTGCCAGATGGGTGTCTGAGTTGTAGGTCCTTATGGTTTGTCTTTCTTTTTTGATTTTCCATGAGGACAAGGTGCTCTTATGCACTAATTCCTATTTTATGCCTAAGGTGGTTAATAAGCTTTCCCTTAATCAGTCTGTTAATCTGCCTACTTTTTCCCCTTCTCCCCAGTCTGTCAGTGAGAGGTTGCTGCATACTTTGGATGTGCACAAGCAACTCGGAATTAATTCGGATCAGACTAAGGCTATTAGAAAATCTGATCAGTTGTTAGTTTCTTTTCATCCTAGATCTTTGGGTCTAGCTGTATCCAAGCAAACTAGTTCTTGGATTTCTAAGGCTATTTCCTTTTGTTACAATGTTCATGGCAAGAGCCTTCCATCTTCAGTCAAGGCTCATTGTACAAGACTGGTGGCTTCTTCTGATTCTTTTTTCAAGGGCCTAGATACTAATTGTATTCTTGAAGCACCTACATATTCTTCTGTGCATACCTTTACTAAGCACTACAAGTTGGATAGTATCTCTAGAGCTAGGGCTGGTTTTGCTAGTGTGGTTCTCCATGGCTTCTTAGGGGACTTTTTTTCTTCTTCTTCCCTTTCCCAAATTTCCTGTTGGCACTCTCTCAAATGTTAAGAATACTGCAGCAGTGAATGTAAGGACATAGTACAGTTGTGTAAAATCTTATCATAATGCTAGATGTCCTTGCCTTCACTGCTGTGGTATTTGCTCCCTCCTTCCCTCTATCTCCCTAGTCCTTTGCCTTCCTGGATGTACAGGTTACCTCTTGGGTTTTATAGACTGTTGTTCCTACTGGGGCAATCAGTTCTGTTTATGGTAAGCCTGAATGTCATCTTTATGGTCTGTGCTACACAAGGAGCATTTGAGTGACATTCAGGCATACCTTTAAATGCAACAGGAAGTCTTTGGTATACTGGCCGGATGACAGTCTTCCAAGGCGGGGAATTCTGAATGTTAACAATACTGCAGCAGTGAAGGCAAGGACATCTACTGTTATGGTAAAATTTTAAACACCTGTACTTTTTTGGATAAGGATAACAATTTCAGTTATTTAACTATGTTCATTTCTCTCTGGAGTTTTCTCCATGCCAGCAATCAAAGCAACAGACAACTCAGTAGCTTTGTCACTCTTTAAATTAAACCTAGTCTTATTATCTTTTGTGACAACAATGGGAAAGCTACATAAAGTCAGATGGTCAATCTAAGAGCTGTAGCTAGTTTATCTGGTGCATTGGGTACATTCCCTGACTGGTGAAGAACAAAAAATTTCTTCTCAAATTTGAAGAGCAAAAAAATCATCTGTGCTAAAACTATAGCAGTGTGCTTGCTACAAATGTGCCAAGCACATTGTTACATTTGCTAGCTCATACGGACACATGTGCAGTATCCTAGTCATTCACAAAGCTGCAATGTTCTTCCTGCTTGTTCTGCACTCATGCCCCATTTTCACCTGTTGTTTGTGACCCTTAACAGCATGTGCCCAGGGCAGCTGCCCCCTTTTCCTCTGTTTTCTTAAGGTGCAGGTTAATTCAACCTCAGTTTTTGTTTGAAAACCCTGTTGATCACTTAACAACATGGACTGACTACTAGAACCATGAGTAACTAACAATTTAAGCCATATGAGGGGTATGAAAGTGCAGTATTAATCATAATACTAGACTAGCCAGTAGTACAGCTTGTGATGGGAAATGTAGTTTAATTCACTAACAAAACTTGTTGCTACTTCAGGAACAAGACTACAAACAGGAAAGTGGCTTGCACTTCAGGCAAGTCTTGTGGACCACATAAGACATAATGATCCTGCTATATCCTAGCTCAGGGCCCCTTTTGGACATTTAATTTCAATTGGCTTAAGGTCAGCCTTCCTTAAATGAAATGTGTGATATTGTTCCAGTCTGTCTGTCTGGATATATTCAAGTACAAAATATGGAAGCTTAGAAAGGATCCTAGATTAGACTCATGATTTGACAGAATTAGGAAAATGTCTTCTTCAGATATTTTGGGAGAAGAGTAAGTAACATAATAAAGCATTGAGAATAATCATAACATTTTATTTTGTACAGGATGAACTGAACAGTTGCTCTTTTTCTGGCAATTGGTACTGTATGTTCCTTTTTTTTTCAAATGGATGTTTCTCCATCTCAAGCAGCTGCCATTATCTGACTAATCAGTGAGGATTAGTATGTAGATGGAAAAGTAGCTGATTATTGCCTGCTGCCTAGTTAAGATGATTCTAGATTGTCCAGTTGGGCCTTAAATTGCCACTGGCTAAGGTAATGATCATGTACGTAAGTCTGTAGTACTTTACAAAATGTCTTGAAAATGGCTTTCTTCATTGAATCCCAGTGTCACTAGTAGAATTCATAAAAAGCATGTATACATATGTGCATTTTTAATACTTTATTTATTTTATTTTTAATTTATAAACCAGGGTAGAACACTGATCCCATTGGATCTATTTCGATGTCAGACCCATGGGCAAACACAATGGATTTGTGACATTATATACAGAGTAAAAGACAAAATGCAATATATACATATATGTATTATATACAAAGTGAATATCATAGTTGGCTTGAGGGTATAAAGGTAATAGATGCATACCATTATATACAGAGTAAATGACAAAACAAAATATATGCATGCATTATATACAAAGTAGGTATCTAAGATGGCATGCTGAAAGAATGACAATGAAAATTAATTAGAGTCAGAGCAAGCTATGTAGAGGGAAGCAGAGAATGAAAAGTATATGACAGAAAGAGAGAGAGAGAGAGAGGGAGGGAGGGAGAGAAAAGTAAACTGAAAATAACTTGTTTGTATGAGGTTGTGGAAATGAGCTCCCATGCCTCTATGACTTTTGTTGGCATGCTTATCAGCCTGATGATGGGAAATGGGAGTAACATCCACTTGCCTTTTATCTTAGCCCTGTACACCAAGAACATAAACATGTGGGGGAAAACATAGGTCGTAGACTGCATAGTCAGAAATAAGTAACAGATAACGAATAAATGAAGATGTGTAACTTTATTAGCTATTACTGTTGTCACAATGTTTATTCTATAACATTGCATTGTGTGCTAATCAAGTGACAGCTTAACATTAATTAAAAGAATGAAAAACAAAAAAAGACATATATTATTATTAAAAGTGAAATCAGTATCTGATTAGCATAAGGAACGGATATGTTCATGGGTAGGAGCTGGCAACAAACTACTAAAAGTAGAGGGCGTAAGACAAGGCCAGGAATGCTTCTGCACTTGCCTGTATGTCATGAAGTTACACCTTTCATAATCACATGGCAGAAAGAACAAAAGTATCGAGCATGACATTGTAAAGTCATTAGGTCACATTAAGTCCTTCTTTTATGTGAATATTACCAAAAGATCTATTAACTGCTAATGAACTTTAAAAGAACAGCAGAAACTGAATTCAAATACTGTATTTTTTTTCTCATAGTGTTTGCTTCTATTTTGTCTCTTAAACAGGGTTGGTATAACCCCTAGTTCTAGAAATGGATCTAAAGGCTCTGTGATTCCTTCAGAAAAGTGCTGTTTGAACTCCATTTACTACTAGCACAGTTAGGAGTTTCCTGACAAATCTGCAAATCATTTTTAATCTTTTCACAGAAGTGCAGCCACCTATGAGAGAAACTTCTCACATGGGAACATCTTTCATGAGGAATAGTTCACAGTAAAAACATGGGTGCCAGAACCATAGAACCAGGGAGAGGTGAACCCCCCCCCCACCCACACACACACACTTTTACAGCTGCAAGACCTGTCAGAAAAAAATTATGAAGTGGAGTTTTCATGCTAATGTGGATTTGTGTGTGGAAGTTAAACTAACTAAACTAGCTGTTCTTGTTGTCTTATTGCTCTGTGTTACAGGAGTTATGCTGCCACTGTTCTGTTGGTAAAATGCCCCAGTTAGGTATACCTGGAGGTTAGTGTTACTCAGGCTCAAACGAGAGCTTGAATTCTCTACCCATACCACCACTTGTGATTCAGATAGTTGAGTCCATAGCTCTCAACTGTTCAGATTTTCACAGAATATTTGGCTCATACTTTTGGTCTGTTGCTCATAAAATTTGTGGTTTTCTGGCAAATCAGTGAGAACTGAATTCACCAAATAATGATAGCCCTTTAAGTTTCAGTCTTCCTGTCTTTCAGGAAACACATGGTAACACAAAACACTTTATTTTAGCAACTTTCTAAGATTATGCGAGTAATATTTAAAATGTGTCCCTGGTTTTTGGCTTTTGCCCCCCCCCCCCCAAACAAAATTTTGGCTTTTTCAAGATTTCTTGTGCTGCAAAGTTGAGAGATTTAGTTGAGTGTCAGGTGGATTTTACAAGGAGCTGAGAGCTTCAGGGGAAGAGAAGTTTAGTGCTACTTATGCTAAGTTGTTACTTAGAAACAGTCAGAATTACAACTTTTTTTACTTTGGTTTATTCTACCTTTAAACTGATTTAAATACTTAAATATTTTAGGCTGTCTTATCTGAATTTCTTTTTTTGTTTTTTTTTTTTTTTTGTGTGGTAGCACAAACGATGCTGAATGTTATGAAAAATTAAATGCAGAGTGGAAGAAGAATTATCTATTGTAGAGTGGTACAGATATCCCTGTGCCAGTGGTGTCAGGGTTTTAAATTTAGAATGGCATTAGTTGTCTCTGCCGGCATAGCACTGAGAAATTGTAGAAGGTTCTGCCAAAATCAGCTCTAGTTGCCACTTTCAGGAAAGACCCATGTAAACAGCTGCCAGAATGAATCACGTTTTGGAAGCATAGCAAAACATTCTTCGGCTACAGCTCAGACTGCTTTCAGCAAATAAATATTCATTAAAAGTATATCCAAGTTAGATGCATCATTTGCATTCAAAGACAGCATAGTGACAAATCTTAGAAGATTTAAGACTGTTTGACGAAACCCAAAAACTGCTACAGCAGTTTATATAGCACTGTAACACATATCCTAATACAGAAAGATAAGGCTCAGTAAAGCATGCATAGACAACATGGGGTTCAGGACCAGCCACTGGAATCATGATCTGAGCACCAAGGAAAGCTTAATGTAGGTAATTGTTCTGCACTTAAACTCTTATTACCAACTCATGGTTAGAAAAAACATTTTAAAACATAATTATGTTATTATTTATTATTTAGTGCCCCTAAGCTGTACCATAAGCAGAAAAAATACGTAACCCTGAAAGGAGAGAATGTGTGTGTACAGCTTCATATGGGCATAAGTTTATAAAATCAAAGTTATGTTTTGTGAACTACAGTGCAGGAACAAATTAGCAGTGATGTCACAGGTCTTAGGACTGCGTAGCGTGCCATACTTCTGCAGACTGCTAAACCCTACTCATATCTTCCAGCCCAAGAACACTGCTTTAGAAGAACACTGCAGTGCTTGACCAAAGAAAAGGTAAATGAAGTGGTAGAAAGGAGATGGAAGGAAGGCTGAGATGGTTCATGTAGCTGAAGCATAGTTATGGTGAATATCTATTACTTGTGTATCTGACTTTGCTGAACTCATGCTGCAGAAGAATATAGGATCCAAATTGTAGCTTGATACAGATCCCCCACCATGCCCCAAGATTCTCACTGCACATTTCTAAACATACTGGAAAATATTAATATACAACCAAACACCTAATATTGGGTGATTTAAACTACCCTGCCATTAACTGGGAAAACTACTCGTGTACCAACACCTTTGCCCAACAGTTCTTGAAATTCATAAATTCCAATGCCCTGGATCAACTAATCCATAGTCCCACCAGGGGCGCCAATATCCTAGACCTGGTCATTACCAACATGGGAAATCGATGCTCCACACCTATGGTCACCCCCTCGGTGGTCAGGTCAGACCATACGCTAATCACCCTTAACATCCACATCCCACCCCCACCCCCCCAGTAAGGAAACCTCCATAAAAAACTTCTCTAAAGACAACTTGATGCTACTCAAGTCAGAGGTTACAAACTTCATGACACCCATGCAGATGGGAACTGAAAGCTCGACTGCTGAGTCCTACACTAAGGCACTGTACGAGCACATCCACTCATGCATGAATCATGCCATCCAAAATAAAACCAAGATGCTCTCCTCCAAAAAAAGGAAGCCAATCTGGTGGTCCCCTGCCATAAACAAACTTTACAACAAAAGGAAGAAACTGTTGCAGAAAAGAGGAAAATCTCAGGATGCAAAAAACTCCCTTGCAAGCCTCAGTAAGAAGCTGAGATCCCTCATAAAATCCTCCAAAGCTAGTTACGAAAATAAAATTGCCAAATATTCCAAAGACAACCACAAGGCATTCTATAACTATCTTCAAGAATCTAAATGATAATGCCCACATCTGCTCTGAGCTACAACAGAATGGCATTAAATATACCGATCCCAAGGATATTGCCAATATCCTGGCAGATCGATTCAGTGCCAACTTCACCCCCCTCTCACCCCCTAAGTGGCCCATCTCAATACCGGAAGATTGCCAAATTCCAGTAATAATGGCCACACAGGTAAAAAACGCACTCTCCAAAGCTAAGAATACAGTATCCATGGGACCAGATGACATCCCGGGCTGTGTACTACATGAACTAGAAAATGAACTGGCACCTCACCTAAGTGTCATGTTTAATCACACCCTTACCCCAGGCTTCATGCCCACTGAGTGGCACACAGTTATCCCACTCCACAAGGGGGGATCCACCTTGGATCCTGGGAACTACCATCCCATCAGTATGATGAGCCTGATCTGCAAGGCCATGGAACGTATTATCATGGAACTTATAAACAAAGACATTGGCAACCTTAAAACACTGGACCCCACCCAGTTTGGGTTTGTGAAGGGTTGATCTTGTCTTCTGAACCTGATTGACTTCTTCGAATCAGTCTCTAGAGCTGTGGATGAGGGTAAGGCAGTCCACACAGCTTATCTGGACCTCGCCAAGGCCTTTGATATCATCCCTCACTCTGGAATCATAGATAAACTTACTAAGCTGGGCATTAATCCTTATGTACGTTGCCAACTGGCTTACTGACAGAACCCACACTGTAAAAGTAGCTGACTCCAAATCCAGCTCCAGACAAGTGGCAAGTGGAATACCTCAGGGTTCAGTCCTGGGACCTCTCTTGTTTGGCATCTACTTCTGTGAAGTACAGGCCACCACTAAGGGACTCTGGCTAACAAAGTTTGCAGATGACTGCAAACTGGGAGCCATTATTGAATCCCCGAATGATGTCGATACTCTACAAAAGGGCCTTACAGAAACAGATGCTTGGTGCCAGAGCCATGGGCTCAAGCTCAATGCCAAGAAATGTATAGTTATCCCCTTTGGGAAAAAACATGTACCCATGAATTAGCACATAGGTAGCAGTACACTAAACACCGAAAGTATGATAAGAGACTTCGGAACACAGGTGGACAGTGGTCTCACCTTCAATAACCACATCGCTACAACAGTCAGAAAATCCTTCTATGTGGCACACCACGTCACTAAGGGCTTTTCATCCAGAAAAAAACGAGGCCATTGTCCCACTGTACTCATCCCTCATTAGACCCATTATAGAATACAATGCCCCATTTGGTATGTACCTTTCAAGACATCTGCAACAACTGGAAAGGTCCGCAGAAATACCTCAATAAAAGAACTCAGGCCTAAAGCAGATGCCCTATGCTGACCGCCTTAAAAAACTCCAGCTATACTCTGTCGCATATCGTCTACTCCGAGGCGATCTCTGCTTAACATACAAGACCATGTCAAACCCAGAGCTGTTGGACATGCTACACTTAAAGAAATCCCAATCCTTCAGAGCCACACGCTTCAAAGATCTAAACCTTGTCATCACAATAAACAAAACATGCTGGAGGGATAGGTTCCAGACCTAGAGACTCCCCAGACTCTGGAATAGACTGCCCATTCATGTCAAGCAGAGCATCTCTTTGGCCCTCTTCAAAAGGAACCTTGATGACTGGATGGGAGAAAGGAAATTCACCCCAGGTATCATGTCAGTTGCCCTGCTAGACAGGGGTCCAGGAAAGTAAATAGTGTGGGAAGAAATAGCCAGGAATTGTTATGGCTAGGCTTGTAAAGTCCCTAGGGCCGATAGCCTAGTACAAACCTATGAACCTATGAACCTATGAACCTTAGGTACTTTTTTCCTGGTTGTTGCCCTTTGAGAACATTCCATTAACTAAGCTGCCAAGGAAGACCTAGTTCTAGGAGCGGTGTCCTGCTGGTAATGGTTTGCAGAAGTGTTCAGGACTGATCAGGTGGCAGCTGTACAGATATCATCCCAGGAGATACTACAGGGTATGGCTGCAGATGTAGCAGTATCTGCAGCAAAATGTGCTAAAGGATAGCTTTGTAAATTTTGCAATGTTTGCCTGAGCAGAAGATAATGCAGTCTGAAAGCCACTTAAGAGAGACATCATTTAATATGCTTTTCATGTATGTGTTCCTTAGCCAGCTCCATGGACATACAGAAGTAAAGCCCTGACTAAGGACCCAATATCCTGAGCTTGATTAACAGTTTAAGTTTTGGACCCAACTTGGGGAGGATGGGTAAACCAGGGACATTCAGTACCACAACCCCTTGGAGGAGCTATTACAAGAGAGGTAATAAACATATTCTGTTCTGAAAACTATATTAGAACACACCACAGTTGAGCTGGAAGAAAACCTTCATTACTTCTATTACTTTAGCTTAATGCATTGTAGGGGACAAACCAACAAACCCTAAGCAGTCTATATGTAAATAAAACAATAATTTTACTAATCAATTCCATTTAAACAAACAATCACATACAATATAAAAAAAATAATAAGCATTACTTACAAATTAAATCAAAACACTGAAATGGATTTCACTGCAAATATCCCAGGGATAGAATGTATTATATATCAAAATCAATTTCAATTTTAGTTGATTCAAAGTCAATAACTTTGAGCTAAGTTTACAAAAGGAAGGCACAAAACTTAAAACAACTCCTTTTAACATTATGCATTTTATAAACATGTATTAAAAAATGAAATATTTATAATGTAAACAAGAAATGCTTAAACTTCTCTTTGCCATCAGAAAAAACAAACTCCACTGGAAAAGCAGTCTACTCCAACTGTATTGCCAATATTCGGAATTCCATTCCTAGCTCTGTTAGCCATCAGAATGTCTCACTTTGCTTTAAATCCCCCATAATGCAATGCTCTAATAATACATAGCTATGAGACTGTATATCTTCTGATTAGCTAGTCGTGTGTGTGTGTGTGTGTGTGTGTGTGTGTGTGTGTGTGTGTTTAAAGTTACAAGTGTTTGTGCAAAAAGCATATCTCTAATTATCTGCAGGGTATATTTTAAGGTAAAGTCAATGCACAGCTGTGCATTCTTGTACCTATACCTATAAGATGCTCAGTACATATATTCGAGACAGACGGTCAATCCCTCTTACTTTGCTTTATATTGCACCAGCTACAGCAGATTGTCTCCAGAAGAGTGAAGACAGTCCAGCAATTAATTTCCCAGTCTATCAGAATACTGGCTATTTAGGCACTGAGTTCTCTTCTCCAGAGGAATTTATTTTCTGTTCTGCTTGCTGGCCGGATGTAAAACACTGGTGCCAGCTATGAAAAAGTACAAAGCTCTACATACTGACTCTGTGAGAAGGAAGCTGTTATGACCAGGTATGTTATCGAGAACACTTGACTAAAAATAAGCTCACTAGAAAACAGCATTCCTCTGATTTCTGGTACTGTTCCATATCACTCCAGACCTGTAGTGCACTCGTATTTTGCTCTACTGATAAGAATGAAGACGCTCTGTGAATTTTTTTTCCACTCATAAGTCTGTGATATAAATATGAGTCAAAGAAGGGAGCTTTATTAGTATGCAGTTGTACTCTTAGCAAGGTCACATAATGGCACCCCCATAAATACTTCTGACCTTAAATCAAGATGGAGGCACCATTTCCTAATGTGGAAGGTGAAAGTTGTAGGAACCAATGTTCTTGTAAATATAATGGTTTAAGCAAATATTAAACATAGGATTACAGCTGTAGTTTAGAATTAGTCCTTATTTAGTTGTGTATCTTTTGTGTTTGCTTCATTTGTACATTATATGTAACTTAATTGTGGAAGCAAGATAATTATGCCCATCATATCTGTTACTTTAATTGCCTGTCTTTGCATTTGATATCATTTTGGAAAAAGTTTGCATTTCAGTTAAAGGCTGAGAAAAATATTTTGCATTAAACATTTTTTTAATCTTAATAAAATAGCAGTCCCAAGATGAAACAACTTTGAATGCTACTTGCAGTTTTGATACCAAGAGCTTATGTGTTACATAGCTAGTGATGGGTGGTTTGCTTTTATAACTGTTAAGGCAGGCCATATAAAGGTATTGCAAGCAGTGGAACTGTATTGTCTTTGCTTGCAGCCTCCTTGCATTGCTATTGCACCATTATTTGCATGTTTATTACATCACTGACTATAAGCGGTGATCACCATGTGAAAACACTAATCGCTCAGCTCCACGACTGCCACATTCCAACCCGTTGCAAGTGCATTGTATGTAAAGGCATTACACTGCAGTTTGGTGCATTTTTTTGTGCAGTAGAAGTACATATTATAATAGCTATGTGCTGGCTATAAAATGCATGCAATTAACATAAAGCAGTTGTAGTAAGGCTTAAGAAAAATCAGGATACCTGCAATTTATCTGTAGTAAAATAAGTGAAGTAGGTAGCTAAGCTGTTCTTTTCTGCTGGCAGATTCTAATGTTTCTGTGGTCTTATGTTTAGTAAACAGTATTATCTAACAATGGGTTGTTTCATATTTCAAATTCAGATGGAAAATCTTGAGAACAATCACATAGTAAATAAAAATAGGTCCTCTAAAACTGCACACAAATCACCTATTGATTGATTTATATGTTAGTGGACTGGGCCACTGTAGTTTTCTTAATTCTGTTTTGAAAATGTTAATCATTCTTAGAACTATGAAAAACAGAGTTCTTCAACCACTCCATGAAATGTAGTGATCTGATATGAAAGTAAAATTCATACTTCTATGCATGTAATATATAAGTTACGTAAATCAGTCTAACCTTCTGAAACTGAAAACAGCAATTATTTAAACAGAGCTCTGTAAGACATCCTCTCTCAGCTTCTGAGAACTTGATACCCTTTATATTTAAATTCTGTTTTGCAGAATCAATAGAATATGTTGGATTGATAATTATGTATCACAAACAGTACTTCCACTCAGCATAAAACAAAGACCTTCACTTACTCTGTTCAAATGTAATTTGGCTGACTGGATGAGTAAACCTAAATTCACCTCTGGTTTAGAAGGGGGAAACATGTAAATGTCCCAACATATTCTTGTTCATTCCATGTTTGGGTTATTCCTATACAAAGTATAAGGGCTAAAACTACCAACGCGATGTAAAGTTAGGCTTCTTAAGATCCTCACAGATCAATAGTCTAGTAAGTACCTATGAACCACCTATAAAATAAAGTATAAATCAAACAATACTTTTATTTTTGTGTTTCAAATATTGTAACTGTTTATATTTATACTGAAGTAACAGTACAGTGCCTGTGACTTTAAGACCAGAATAAGCAGGGGAGTAAAGCCGTATCTAAAAGAAAGAGCTATGTTTCCATATTCCTTTCTTTATAGATAGTAATTTGTGCACATTTTACTTTTTTCTTCTCTCTTCTTTTCTCTCCAGCAGAAGTCCAACCATCTGTCCTAGTTTCCAGGAATTCTCTTTGTCCCTGTAAGCTGAAGTTATCCGAGACCAGGGGCCATCTCTGTGGTGGTGGGTTGACATCTTAGGATCGCAACAGTCTTTAGGCTGCAGGATTATTGGTTGGCTCTAGTACTGTGTCATCCTTGCTGACTGCTTGGGGATGTTTTTGGATATACTATATTCACAGCTATGTGGTAGCCATCCAGGACATGGCTGCAGTTGGTCCTGCAATGCCAGGCAACATTGCATGCTGCCCTGTCCTCAGCATAGCTATAGCACTTAACTTATTGCTTGATAGCCCAAGTCAAGGTCATTATAATCTATGCTTCAGCCAATACCCATCCGTGTGGCAGGTGGCTGTCAGCCATTGTTACCCTGCAACCTCCCTCCTCTTTAGATGTGATAGCCACACTTAATAATTATTCCCAACCTGTCTGACCAGCTTTTCCAGGGCCCAGGCATACTAATCAAACCTGTATTAAATCATAGTAATCAGGGTTCTATCCATTTATGCCACAGATAGCCAACTATTCCAGGGTCCAGATGTATTAATTGACCCTGGATTTAATCATAATAGTCTGGGTTATACCTACAACTGTGGTGGTGGTGCTGCGGTAGCGTTGTCGCCTCACAGTAAGACGTTGTCCTGTTCGATTCTCATCTAGAGTGTCTTCTGTGTGGAGACATGCGTGAATGGGCATACCTTCGTTGAAGGTTGTGCATCAGGGCTGGCAACTCGGCACGTAAAAAATCTATTGCCAATCATTAGCGGACCAGAGTTCCGCTGTGGTGACCCCTAACCGGGAAAAGCCGAAAGACGCAACAACAAAAAGTCTGGGTCAAACCTAGCTGGCTCTTCCAAGGCTCAGACTACTCAAAGATGAATTAAATCATAGTAGTCTGGTTTCTTCTTTTTTTTTGCTTTACTTCTGACTAAGAAAAATATAAGAAGATATATTGAATACAGGTCTGTCTGGATGTTCTCTTTTGTGGTTAGTCTAGAAGTGCATGGTATTTAACTTAGCATCAGTTTTCTTGTTTGGGAAATACAGTATTACAACACATGGGTTTATTTGTGGTATCTGTGAATGTGAAATTAAAGAAAGACTAGAGATAAGCTGTGTTTAGACACCTGATCCTTGTCTGAATTTGAACTAGTGAGGCATTTTCAAGTACACAGTGATGAGTGGATTACAGAAGGTGATCAGATGTCGTACATAGGTATCAAGTAGCAGTATATACTTTGTTATTGTTACAGATAAATTACTTTTAATTTTATGTAACCTTTTCTTTTTGTACACCTAATGAAATACAAACATACTCCAAACACAAAGGAAAAAATATTTAACACTGTGAATTACTCACTTTGCTGACTAAAGGCTTTGTTCATATATATCTGTCATTGGGGAGCTAAAGTCTGAAAACAGAACTGATCTCAAAATAAGCTGTCACAGATTTGTGCATGAACAGTTTTTCATTTCTAAAATATGTTTTTCCTAGTTCTCTTGCTGTAATTATGATGCAGTTAATAGTAATCTTTAATTGGAAGTTTATGTTTTGCATTGACAGTGATACTTATGTACAGTTTCTTAGTTTCACTGTATGTACACAACTGCACTGAAGTGTTAGATTAAACCTGTGTCTCATTACTGACAGATTTAACATAATGGCAATAGGTTTTCCAATGGCTTTGAGGTGCTACCACTATGGAAAGCCATTTATAACTGAAATTACTTCAGGAGTATGTGCAGTAAATGTTTTTATCAAAACGTGGGTAAAAGCAGTTATGATGTTTGCTGTAAGCATGGTGTGACAATACCCTCAGAGCAAAAGTAAAGACAAACTCATGTGTAGGTAACGGGCGTACGTGGAGCATGGAAATTGTAGCACTATCAAAAATTCAGACTAAAGTATTTTTTCTACAAGAGTGGTGAGCCATTAGGCCAAACAACTAAAAGGACACTTTTGAAGGGAGATTTTTAACTGAGTCATTATTGGTGGATGACATGTTTGTGCAGGGTTATTAAAATGATGTGAACACATCTTTGAAATGAAACAGTTGGGATTTGACTGTGAGATGATACAGTGAATATGTAAATGCCTTTTTGAACAGGATAACATTTTATCAGGAACATTACTAAAGAGGCTGCTTAGTTATGATAGTATATTTGAGAAAATCTGTAAATGGATGCTTCTGCTGACACTGAACTGAAGTAGTGGTGACTTCTAAAATAACTCTGGATGCAGTTGCAAGCAGAGCTATTAAATGCATTATGAAGGACAAAATCTTTACAAAGTCTGTGATATGTAAGAATTTAATGTGACAAAATTGATGAGTTGTGTACAAACAAGTGTGATGATAAATGCATTTCTGTCTCTGTTTTTGACAAGTAGAATAAGTAAGTTCAGCCTTGTAGAGCACCAAATTGTTGGATGATGAAATTAAAGGAGGAAGTAAGTTATGCAAGGCAGACATGAGAAAAGGTAAACCAGATTCACAGCAAGTCCTAGGTAGAGTAACTGACATTTATTACCATCACGTATTAAGCTGGAAAATGTGACATCCAAGAAAGAAAGCCTCTGATCTAAAGTAAATGTAAAGAGGCTGGAAGCAAGACATGAGCTATATTAACAGCACAGGAAGTTCAACTACTAAAATAAATATGTATGTAAACAAATCATAAAGTCAGATCAGATAATAGAGTTGGAAAATCGGTATACCAGATTACCTGATTATGTTACTGGACTATATATATAGCTGTATATGCCAATAACATTTCTTCTCACTTTACGCAATGCCAGTCTTTTGCAAGGAACTGTTCTTTTTTTGGGGGGGAGGGGGGTAGAATGAGATACCAGGCATGATATATTTGCTTTAGCAGTCTGTTACCCCTAGAAAAATGAATTCAAAGTAAATGTGTTTTTTTCTGAGTCTAAGACTGCACTCTGCAGCCCATTTTCTGAATATCATTTTGATTGTGGGGTACTTATGTACAATGTATGTAGAAAAAATTGAAGTTTCTGATTAGAATGTTGTTTATAGGGAGCAAAAAGATACATGATATTTATTAACAGTGAAAAGTTCTGTCTCCAACTTGCTAGGAAGACAATGGTAAAATAAAATGTTTGTAGACTAAAGAGAAAATCTATGCATATATTCTGAAAATGAAGCTCCACACAATGCACTTATTAAGTTTAAAAAGTTGTTTTGAGAAGTAATTGGTATGTTTAAAAGAATCTCAGCTAGCATTCAGACAACAGCTGGCTAAACCAATTAATAGTCTAGATACTACAGCAAAAAATTAAATAAATCTTCTAGATTTTCTTGCATATTTCAGAGCCATACATATGCCCTCCCATTGTTTCTTTCTGAATGGCTTATCTAATCGCTCTTTCCAATCTTTTCTTACCTCCTTCTGATTGATTCCTATAGTTATCATGCAATATTTTATATGGCATACTAATTATCCCTTTTTCAAAAGCAGCTTCTGTTCTAGATTCAGGTGAAAACTAAACCAGTTCAGGTCTTTAATTTAGGATTCCCCCATCCTTTTTTCTTTGCCTGTACACTGATTTCAATTCCTGATAGGGAAGGCAATCTCTAGCCTGCAGTGCAAATGGCTTCTTGACATGTTCCCATTCTTTTACCTTTTTTTCTGTAATTATTTGTTCCCAATACCTTGTTTCCTTTGTCAGCTTCCTCCAGTAAATTCCAATCTCCTCTTGCCTGTTCTCTGTACTCCTAATTGCAGTCATTCCAAATGGCAGAATCTCCTTTCTCCATTCCAGTTTTGGCGTAGTTCTTAGTATACTTTCTACTACTTTCTAAATATAATATTCTGTATGACTGTTGTTTTCCTCCTTAAGGATCTGTGTTTAAAATCTACTTTTTCTTCATTTCTTGAATGACATCCCCACCTCATCATCTTACCTTTCCACTTTGAATTACTGCTTTCTTCTTGTGTTATGTATAAGACTGTTTAATTCTAAAATATCCCTCAAAATCAGGTAATCCTAAACCTCTTTGTTCTGTTGGAAGTATCGACTTATCCCACTTGACTTTTACCCTCTACCCCTTCCAAATTAAATCCTTCAGCTCTTTGTTAATTACTATCAGCAACTTGTCTAGTTGATAAAAATATGCATGACCTGATGACCTGCGTATAAGTGTTTATATTCTTCTTCTTCTTTCAGCTTTTCCCAGTTAGGAGTCGCCACAGCGGATCATTTGTCCGCTCATGATTTTCAGTGGAGTTTTATGGTGTCAAGTTGCCAGCCCGGCACCCAACCTTCCATGGAAGGCACACACACACACACACACACACACACACACACACACACACACACACACACACACACACACACACACTCATGCCTAGGGCCAATTTAGAGTATGCAATCCACCTACAGCATGCCTGTGGGATGTGGGAGGAAACCAGAGCACCCGGAGGAAATCCATGCGACCACAGGGAAAACATGCAGACTCCACACAGAAGGCACCCCAGCTGAGGATCGAACCGGAGAACCTCTTGTTGTGAGGTGGCAATGGTAACCACTGCACCACTGCTGGAGTTCCACAAAATATTTATTCATCAAAACGTCTTCAGTGAACACCAGCTGCTGAAATTCACTTCAGCGAACAGCGAAATTTTTCCCACAGTTTGCGAACACTTGGTCATCACCTCAACTTTACCCTTTTCCCTAAAGTAATGTGATGTCAGAGTTGCTATATATAGTTGGGGGGGCTGTGGGGGTGCACCCCCCACTTGGGTAGATTTGTTTTAGTCTGTTGTGTGTTCTGGATGGCTGGTGGGTGAGTGTTTGTGAACCACAGGAATAATTCTGTGGTTCGCTGAAGTGAATTTTGATGGCTGGTGTTCTCTGAAGACGTGCAGAATTAATATATGCCCATGTATAAAACTAAAGGGACTAAAAATATTTTACTGCTTGTATCTTCCTGTCCATACCCATAGGCAAGAGCCTCCAGTTTTCAGTTTCTGTGTTATCTTTTGTTTAGTCTTTTCTCACATATCATTAGCTGCTTTTTTTTAACGCATATTCCTAAGTACTTCCTTTTATCATGTACCCATAAATATTGGTATTGCTGAACCAATTCGTGTGTGGGTACATAGTTTACTGCTATAGCCTTTGGTTTTTCTTTACTAATTTTATATCCTGAAAAAAAATGGAACTGTCTCAGAATGTTCCACAGCACTGAGATGTACTTTTTTGGTTCTGTCAGGTAAAAAATAATATCATCTGCAAATAAAAGTTGACTTTTCCTGAATGCAATACCAGTTATATCTCTGAATTTCTGAGTTCCTTATACTCTTTGCTAATGTTTCTAAATATAACACAAATAAAGGGGAAAGAGGACACCCTTGTCTGGTTCGTCTATTCAGATATGACTTATCAGACAGGAACCCTCTAACTTTGATTTTTGTCTCTGATTGCTCATATATCTTCCTAATTAATCTTATTATTTTATCAGCAAATTCAAATGCTTCCATTGACTTACTCATAACATCCCAGCTTAATCTGTTGAATGCTTTCTCTGCATCAGGGCTCACCAGCATGAGCATATTTTCTTGCATTCTACTTCCCTCTGCCATTGTTCTGTTAATGTTGTCAGATGTTTGCCTCTCCAGATCAAAACCACATTGATCCATATCTGTCAGTTTTGGCAACACCTTTGCCATTAATTTGGTCATTATAGACATAAACACTGTATACTCATGGTTTAAAATTGAAATGGGCCTATATGAAGCTGGATCTAAGGGGTATTTACCGTCTTTAGGAACTACAGCCACCACAGCTTTTTTCCAGGATGTTGGTGATTCCCCTGTTTTTAAAATATTGTTAAAATGGAGTCTTCCAGATCTTTATCAATTTTTCCATCTTAGCTTCCAATCTTCTACCAGAATACTATCTCTTCCTAGAGATTTT
The DNA here is from genome assembly GCF_019279795.1 of Protopterus annectens. NCBI lineage: Eukaryota > Metazoa > Chordata > Ceratodontiformes > Protopteridae > Protopterus > Protopterus annectens. The sequence continues at coordinate 1,443,299,286 of NC_056735.1, read as the reverse complement.
ACTGGAGATTAGTTTTACATCACTATTTTTATCTCATCTCCGCCTGTCTTAAATGTCAATTGTTGAGCCTTACCTAATTCTAACACTGACATACTTAAGTCTTCATAAATGTTTCCATTTTGGCTTTTTCTTGATTTCCCCACTTTTCTGAAATATCTGTAATACCTCTATCGGATCTCTGGTTAATTTTCTTCTTACAGGTTCCCTATGTTTGCCAACAGTACTTTCTGGTACCTAAATTGTTGTTTCAAAAGTTTTTCTGCTCTGGAGTTATTATAAAAAAAAAAAAAAAAGAAAGAAAAACAGTGGCTTAACAGCAGTCTTTATAAACTCATGCATATTATCCAGATACTCCCTTACCTTCTGCTTAGCTCTCTGCAGTTATGACTCTTCTTTTTCTGTGAGATTCCCTTATTCTGCAGAAACCTTTGTCAGGCCCTCTAAATAATTCTTGCTCCTTCTTAACCATATATCTTTTCCCCCTATTTTTAAACCCCAATTTCATTTATCCCATTCACTAGCTATAACTTCTGGAGTACTTTCTATCTTCCCTGATAACTCCCTTTGATTTACAACATTCATTGGAAAACACCACAGTGTAGATTTCATTAATAAACTCTGACTATTTAGCAACAGGTTGTTTCCTTGTATTTGCAGGATTCAGGTAACAATATTAATATGTTTAAGCCATTTTTCTATATCATAGTATAATTAGTATAAGTATTCCTTATTTCAGTTTTTTTCTTACTGTGATGTCTTTTGCTTGGTATCTTATGAAATGTTCTTTCAGGCAAGGGTTAGCAGTGCTGAAAATAAGCATGTATATCAGAAATTTATCAAGCCTGTTGTTATTTTATTTATTGATCATTTATTTTCTGCTATGTACAGTACTGTTATTATATCTCTACACACCTTGTATTAAGATGTGCCTTATAAATTATATTTTAATCCAGGAAGGAGACAAAAAAACTATCTGTAGGACAATGCATATGAACAAGAAGTATTAACACTGTTGGGAGTAAACAACAAAAAATTACTCCACAATCAATATGCACAGAAGGGCAACAGATGTGCCACATGGGACTTTTTATTCTTAAAGACTGTTTAAGGACTTAAAGTAGTGTAGTTGAATGAATTATTGTGTCTTTTCTTTACTTTGTCACAGTTAAGACTCAAGGCAGGTTATCTTTTGTATTGCCTTTTAAAAGAAACCACTACATGAGTTGAGGAGCTTTGATCAAAAACTGAAAAAGTAGAAACACGTGTTTATTATCCTATTTATTTATTTTTTGTTTGTTGACTGGGGTAGTGGCCTGATCCACAATTAACCCATCTCAGTCAAGGCCTGAAAATGACAGTCTATTGTAACTAAGTGGAATACAGTAGAAAAGGTCGAACAACTGGATTATTGTAAACTTTACAAACATACAATAAGTAAAAATAGTGAAAGCATTTGAAAGTACAGTAATACAATTATTTTTGGGTAAGAAAACAAAGAAAACACAGAGGGACAGATTATACATATTTAGAGTAGGAACATTGATGGTGTGGTAGCAGTAAATACTAATTGATGAGGTACTGTATATCATAAAAACTAATTCAAGTGAAGAATTAAAAAAAAGCAATGTTCTTTTCCTCTTCTATGTATGATGTGTTATTTTCCATGAGTAAGAATTTCGAGCAGATTATTTTTAGCTAGACTTTATAAACTGACAAAAAAGCAAGCAGGCTGTAAGTACACCACACCACACCGTTTATTGTGAGCGCTTTTGTCAGAGACAATGCTCCAACTTCATCGGACAAAGCCAAGACAACAATTTACCACTTATATAATTACAAGTGGATTTTGTCAGTTTATCGGTTTGTTTCTTTTTTTGGAGTTATTTATTAGCTAGACATTATGATATGGCACAGGTACAAGGCTTTTTGTGTCTTTTTTTACCTCCTTCTTCCCGGACCCTGCCTGGACACTCCTGCACCAGTCAATGCAGGGTATTCAGAACTTGGTATTCACAGAACAGGTGGGATCCCTATGGCCTGTTTGTTCCTGCCTAGGAATCCCTATCAGCCCTCCATTCAGGAGAGTCAGACAGTAGAGAGTGTGCTAGCTTGCTGTCCCTGGGAGGGTGATCTTATCTCTATTGCTGGGTGTGATGCATGCCCCTGTCAGTCGCTCCCCTGAAGCTGCATTCACTACTTCCTGATGGGAAGTGTGCCTTCTTATGCTAGATTCCCATTGGCTTCTAGTGTTAAGTACACCATTGCTGCATTCAGTGGCTTGGAACTCCACTTGGTAAACACAAACAAGAATTGCCTCTCTCCCCCTAAGACGGGTGAGGTAGCAGCTGCTGCTATCTGCCATCCTATTCAGTTAGCACCTACAGGCATCCGTCATCATAAATGCATAGTTTTAGGCATTATTTATTTTTTTATTTTAATTTTGTCATTTGTCATCCTAATGCCATTAAACTTTACATATTAATCAAGTTGTTTTACCTCTACTAGGCTTAATTTTTGAGTCATTTTAGTTCATAATCTCAGAAAATAAAAGTTTCATGGTTAGTTGATGATGTTTACATCACCAATGTATTACAATAGAAAATAAATTGCCAAAGCAGTTAAACTATTTTGGAAAATAGTATAAACACATGGTATTGTTTTTGCTGTGACTGTACACTTCTACAGACACTTTGGTTGTTTGTTTTTCAGCTAATAACCCACACAGTGCTTGAAACTTGAAAGAGTTTTGATCTCGAATATATGGGGTCTGATGTGTGCTGCAATGTGCTGATTAAAGATTATCTGTGAACATACAAATGTGTCTGCCTTATACTGATACCCATATTAAAGTAATAGTTAAAATTAGTTGTACTGAGAATGCATTTAAAGGTACACATGGTATAGTGGCATGCATTTTTCTTTTGTTTTTATTTCTTTCTGTTATCCATAAGACTGAAAGTATATGTTTGCTATTTTGGGGATATTACAGATATGCAGTTATCCAGTACAGAAAAACTGTAACCAGACTGTTAACTGATAATTTTTGTTTCTACCTTTGTAGCAAATGGTCATAAATCAGGCTAGAAAAAAATGTTTTGATATGTTCACTATTTGTTAATAGGAATGCACTGCACTGAAATCTGTATTGTGGGTGTAAACAAAGAATCAGTTTGTGGGCTTTATAGTGGCGTAATGCTTAGTGTAACCCTACAGCTTAAGGGCATCAGTTACAGTTTGACGTCTGGTTACTGTCTGTGTGGACTTTATATGTTGTCAGTTTTGGCGCAGGTTTCCACTAAGCGCTCCCTTCTTTAAACTTACTTTTGATCCCCACATCATCCTCTCCTTATCCACCAGCCATATCCCCATGTATCTTACTCATTCTGTCATGCTTTTGCTATCTGATGACCTCAGGAGGGAGAAGCAAGAGCTGTGGATGGTAGTCATCACTCCTTCAGGAGGTTAGTCGTCCGTTGTTGTGCTCTTAGCTGCACTTCCCTTGCTGGCCAGCTTGAGCAGCAAAGTGTCTGGCTGTGCTAAGCTGCTTGTAGGTATGAATTTTACAGGGCTGAGTCAGTGCATGCACTTCTTGGCTAGACTTATGCCTCTAAGTCCCTGTGCACTGGTGCACAGAACTCAGTCTTACCCTAGGTGGAACACCTGCAGCAGGATTTAACAAAGTCTGTCCGTCTAAGATATGTGAACCGACCTTAGCCACTTCATTTTCATCTCTCCCTAGCTGCCTTCTTTAACACCCAGATAACTAATTGCACTTGGTCTTCGAGGTCACAATCAGGACTCTGTCCTTCTATATTACTGAGCAGTCTTGTGCTGGGAACTGTAGTTTCTCCCCACCACCCAAATGTATGCAAATTAGGCCAAATGGCTTTTCTAAACTATTCCTGTATATTGTCTTTGCCCCTGTAACTGGTATCATGCCTGAAAACATTCCTTGAGAATCAGCTCACATACCCAGACAATAAATTGTTAAATGAAAGCTTGAAATGTATGGTAAGATATTCAGGACTGCATTATTACATTGTTTGTTTTTTATGTGTTTCACTCTAATGAACCTGTCTTGATTATGACTGAAAGTAGTTTCAGTTATGCTTAACATAGTTACCTCATCAAATGTTCGTGATTTAATTTTTCTAACATGCTGCATCATTTGTTTGTGTGCTGCTTTTACATTATTGTAGCTCTATGAAGCTGATGTATAGCAACTGCATCTTAAATTGACAACTTAGTAATCTTATATTAACTAAACCGTATTAAGGAGCCATCCATCCATGCTTACAAGTTGCAATCAACTTCAATAGTGATCCAACAAATAGCCGCTACTATCCACAGAGCTTACAAGGCAAATTGTGAATGGAAGTAAATTGCTTGACATTTTTTCCATATCCCACACACATTGTATGCGCACCTAGTGGCAGTGTATATGAACCAGACTGCTACCATATGTCTTGGGGAGGTGGGAGGAAACTGGACTACCCAGGGAAATGACAATAACTGGGATCATACTACTGATAATTTTAGGGGACCCATACATGGGATAAAACATTTAGGAGCATTTAGAAGCTGTTTCTGTCCATTAGTAGTACAATGGACACATTTTATTTTCCAGTCCATAGATCTAAGTTGGGCCTGAATATAGACAACATTAATTTTGTTTTATGTGGAAGTGGAGTCTGTTCCATAGTAGCGATATCCTCTGCAAGATATACCCGTCCCTCTAAAACATACTGTTTATGTTGCAAAAGAGGTTTTGGTCCCTAAACAGAGTATTTCTGATGCCATTTTAGTTGCTGAAGTGCAGTAAATCCATCAGTACTGGGTTGGAGGATACCTTGTTTATCAGGCACAGGTCACAACTTAGCAGTCTCTAGGATACCGACTATAGTGACAGGGCTTTGAGTAAATCTATGTAGGACATGTTGTTTATGCCTTGTATCCTTTCACTAAGGTATTTCTGAGAGCTTTTGCTGTATACAATCAAATAAAACCTTCTACATACAACTGTGGCTAAGTAGAATTCTGATTTTTCAACATATGACTTGTATTCCATTCCAAATGTCACTGTATTTTGCAGCAAATGGACATGATTATGTCTGCATTGTTACTTGAAGATAAACATGTAAGGCAACTTTTCATTCAACTATATTTTCCTTTAATCAAAATACCACAGTACTGGCTAAACTAAAATGTAAACAGATTTTTTTATTCATAGTCAATACTGGAAAAATATTACTTTCATATCACACAGAATACCCCAAAGGATTTATTCTAACCATGGACTTAACCTGAATACTAGTAATACATCTAATATTATCCTCATGTCACTTTTTCTAAATAACTTAGTAAAGTATCATGTATCTTTCTAACAACTAATGCTTTGTATTACATTGTGCCATACGGATATGTATAATTTTTATACCTTGTACTGTACTAAACACTTCTACATTTTTTATTAAATGCATGTATCTCGATAGCACTGCTAATGTGCTCAGTATGCTCTTGTATTGGCCAAGAAATAATGCATAGCACACCCACACCACCTAGGGGCCTAGAACGTTCCTCCTATTCACATACAAGTAACTTTGCTGACAGTCAACTCACACAACCTTTACCTCCCCATGTATTGGCTGTGTACTGCTTGCATCAGACAGAATCAGGCCTGAACTAAAGCTGTGTCATCTGCTGCATTTACAAGATAAGTCTCAAACCTGGAGTGTATTGTGTAATAAGAGGAATGAGTGGCATATCCTTGTATCACAGTAACTGGTACTGTAAGCAGGTAGTGCAGTAATGATCTGAACATGTGACAGCAGAGACTTGTGTGACTTATATGTGTTTGTAGGCCTCAGGCATCAACGATTCACACAGCCATACCCCTGAAAAGTAATGATGGTCACTGCATGGCCCAGTGTAGCACCATATATTTGTAATGGAAAATCATTAAAGAGAGAGGTTACAAAGTAATGATACACGTTGCAGTTTCTGACTTCACAACCCTCAAACATCAGTCACAATAAAGTTGGGAAATTTTGACGCTATCAGTTGTGTAACTTTCCAAGGCCAATATAAGTTAAAGGTAAAATTATCAGTTCAGCACCACAAATGCAGATATACTAAGCACTTTAAGTCAGCTATGCACCATGAGCATCAAACACAAAGCTTATTTATCCCTGAATTCAAAAAATACGAAACAGGGATATGGCACAGTTATCATCATTTGCACAGGGTGTTGTGTGGAGCGAGCAGGAGTCCTAGGTTGACACCAAACATCGGTGAGTGTGTGCGATTAAGAAGGCAGCAGACATCTAAATAAACCAACAGATGGCCAGTGAGACAAAATGAGTTTGAAGCTGCACGGTTGAACCATGTAACTGTTGTGTGTGTGTCTGTAAGGGTCCTCCAGCTGAAACTGGTGTGTGAGAGTCTGTATAGACACAGCCAAGTTCTGTGCTGGCTCTACATCTTGGTATGTCAGACAGGTGTGAGCTTGTGCATGTTAGAGGTGGCAGTTCATCATTGTCATCCCCGACCAAGAGAACTGGCTCTGGCAGGAGTTGCACTGGCATGTCCATGCCCACAGTCAGATGCAATGCTACTTCCTTAACATGACTGATGTCTGCTGGATGAGATCCCTTCATGGGGACACCCAGGACCATGTCCTTGTAGCCTGCCATGTCTGGATGTGGGACAGCACACTCACTGATTGTGCAGTGGAAGTACTGCCACTATAGGAGCATGATTGGGCACAGCCACATTGGCTCACAGCAGATAATGTGGCTGACATATGCCCGAGAGGATGCTGTTCTCCTCCCAGCAGACGTTCCATCACAGACATCGCACATTCCATGAGAGACACCTCACATTCCAAAGTGTCATTCACCTGATCCATGGAATCAGCAACATGGTGGAGTCATTCACCCATGTCAGCCTGAGCCAAATCTGCAACCCTGAGCATTTGTCTGGAGTACATATGGGAATTTACTTGTGCCTCCATGATGGCTCTAAGCATACGTTGAGTGGCATGGGAAGGGACACCTACACCAGGTGGAGGAGGGACAGCAGGCCCCATCTGAGCACCCCTATCAACCCTCCTGCATGGCACCTCTAACGCCACAGTAACCACACTTCCCTGACCAATGGCCGCACCCTCCACCTGTCCAGTTATCTGTGGTGTCACTGGAATGGGTAGGCATAGGCCTACTGGCTGTGCCTGATGGAATTGCAGGGAATGGCTGTATGGCAACCTCAGTGCCAGGTTCAACCTCTGCACCCCATGAATGTGCCTCATGCTGGAGGGATAGGTTCCTGACCCAGAGAATCCCCAGACTCTGGAATAGATTGCCCATACATGTCAAGCAGAGTGTCTCTTTGGCCCTCTTCAAAAGGAACCTTGACGATTGGATGGGAGAAAGGAAATTCATCCCAGGGATCACGTCAGTTGCCCTGCTAGACAGGGGTCCAGGGAAGTAAATATTGTGGGAAGAAATAGCCAGGGAATTGTTATGGCTAGGCTTGTATAGGCCCTAGGGCTGATAGCCTAGTACCAACCTATGAACCTATAAGGTGGGTCACCATCATCATCAGACTCTGCTGATACTGACATCAGGTGGCAGAGGGCCCACACTTACACTGTCGTGATCACCTGTAATAAAAAGCAAGAAACACAGGACAAAAAGTAATAACTACACTACTGTAGTCCAATATATGCTAACAAACTAACAGTGGTGCCACCATTACAGACAGTACAGCAGTACACACAACAGGCCTGACATCTGCAGAACACACTAAAATATTTCGTTCAATTGCTGATCAGTACTGACATAAAAACATTTGGCTTACCATCTGCAGATGAGAGTCTCCTCTTCAATTCTGATGGGCATGGAAGAAGTTAATCAAGAGGTAAGGTAAACATCATCACAGTTAAAAGTAATACAAGCAGTAATATGTCCATTAGCTATACTGCCAACAAGGACATGGCTGTCACCTCAAACCTAAGCTAATAACTATACCAATCTTTAACTCCCCTCACCAGAAAAAATACATGTGAGACAGAAGTAATGTATTGATTTCAATGTATTTTTGCTATACAACAGTATTCAGTGGTTGAGATACCAAAGCCTGCCTGGAAGCTCCTCCTAGGATGTACTTGCTGTCTCTGACACTGTTACTCCCACATCCAGGACATTCTGTACTTTACTTTCCTGTGAGCTGTCTGGATCCCTGATATCACCAAGAGCTCTTCATTGGGTGTTAGTGATGGTTCCATAGCAGACACTCCCTTGCTTCCCATCTGGTCATGGCAAACTGCAGCTGCTCTCCTCCATGCAGATGTGATCATATTGGAGGCCATGTGGCATACCTGCTTATATGTCCTGCCATGGACACCCATGGCATTCAGATCAGCAACTACCTTTTGCCAAATTTGCATCCTATATGCTGTATCTCCCTATCCCCTTCCAGTAGAAGAGCACTATGTTGTCTAAAGGCATCCACTATGATCTGGTTCTTGGCATCAATGAAGGGGGGTCTCCGAGGATTGATACACCTGGATGGCATACTCCTAGGTGTCCTACAAGACAACATAAGGATAATACACATAAGTATCACATAAGTTTTCTCCTTGGATCTCCACTGAAAATGGGCCCCTGGCTCAGTTGGACTAACCCAGTTAACAAATGTCAAATAAGTAAATAAATCAATAAGTACTGAATAATTGTTTCCAGATAAAGCAGTATTATTTATTTTATTTATTTATTTATTTACATTTGTTGACCGGGAGTGTCCGACTGGACGTAGGTCCATTTTCAGTGTTGGCCTGGGGAGAAAAGCTCCACAGTTAACATATACAGACAGTAGTTACATTTGATTTACATAGCGATTAACAATTTGATTAACATAGCAATTAATTACAAACATAGTTACAGATGAAGAACATAGTACATCAGTAGACAACTAGAATCTTTATCTGCAAAGTACATAACATACATTAACAATTGTTACAACAAGAAGTTCCTGCTGTATAATAAGTAGTAGGCTTATGAGCATCTGAGCTTGCTATAATCAAGGTAGTTAGTGGGGTGGAAAGAAAGGTAGTGGTTGGATGGGGTGGGTGATATTAGAGTGGGAGTTGCAAGGGCATAGCCAGCATGTTTTTAGGTGCGCTTTTAGTAAAGTTTTGAAGTGGGTGCATGATGGTAATTGTGGGTGGGAAGGAGTTCCATAATTTGGCTATGGCGCAAGAGAATAGTGCTTCACCAGCAGAGTTATTGGCTTTAGTGATCTGCAAGTGATTTTTGTTGCTGGATCTTAGTGGTCTGGTGGTGCGATAGGGTTGGAGTAGATTCTGGAAGGATGGGCCATTTAGTGGATGGTTTACTAGTTTGTGGGTAAGTGAGAGTTGATACCATTGAAGGAGGTGAGGGAGTTCAAACCAGCCCAGTTTAGCAAGTGAGAGACAGTGGTGACTATGGTAGGATGCCCCTGTGGCAAATTTGGCGATTTTGTTGTAGCAGGTCTCTAGCTTGTTTCGATCGCATTTCCTTAGGTTGGTATATAGTGGAGAAGCATAAAGTAGGGTGGAGATAAGGTGGGAATTTGCTACTAAAATCTTTGTTGCTTTGGTGAGAAGTTGCTTATTTCTGTATAATGCTCCTAGTTTTTTTGTGGACATTTTTTATGGTCATGGATATGGGAATGTTAAATTTTAGTTTATTGTCTATTTCCACTCCTAGCAATTTGGTGTGTTCTATTGGGTGTATAGTGGTGTTGTCTTTTGCTGTGATGTTAAAGTGAGAGTTGTTTTGAGTATGTTTGGTGGGTTGGAAGATGAGTAGTTTAGTTTTGTTTGGGTTGAGTATTAATTGGGCATTGGATAAGCAAGTTTCAACAGAGGAAAAGGCTTCCTGTGTGACTTTTTGCAGTTTGGATAGGGACTGGGCTGAGCAGATGATGGTTGAGTCATCTGCGTATTGTATGAGTGTGCCATGTTTGGTGGCAGAGGCTAGCTTATTGGTGAAAATAGACAAGAGTAGGGGTCCAAGGATGGATCCTTGGGGAACCCCTATAGAGACAGGTAGTTGGGGAGATATGTCATTCTGCCATACAACGGATTGTTGGCGATCAGACAGGTAACTCCAAAACCAGTTGGTGACTGATTGAGAGAAGGATAGGTTATTGAGGACAGAGATGTGTTGTTTGTGTGTGACCATGTGAAATGCTTTAGATAGGTCTAGGAATGTAGCAGAGGAGAGATAGCCATTTTTTTATGCTGAAAGATAGTATTAGTAAAGGAGAGTAAGGCAGTGGTGGTGCTATGGTTTGGTCAGAAACCATGCTGAGTATTGGAAAGGAGGTTGTTAGTAAGGAGTTAGTCTGAGACCTAAGAGTGAATGCATCTCTCTAGTAATTTGGAGAGTGGAGAGAGATTAGCTATGGGGCGGTAATTGGTTAGTTCTGTGGAGGGGGCCTCCTTTGTGAAGGGGAATTATATATGATACTTTCCATAGTGTGGGAACATAACTTTCTGACAGAGATCGGTTAATCAAGATGGATACTGGCTGGGCCAGAGCATCAGCTGCGATTTGTAGGTATTCACTTGGGAGGTTGTCTGCTGCTAATTTGGTGGGCTTAAGTTTAGTTAAGAGTTTTTTTATGTTGGACGTAGGTACAGGAGAAAAAGAGAAGGCAGTGGGAAGATTACTAGTTGAAGGTGTGGGTTGGAGGGGAGGGGGGTTGTGTTGTTTAGCTAGTGATAGTATGGTTTGTGTGAAGTGTGTGTTGAATGAGGTAGCAATATTTTCGGAGGAGTGAGGGATGTTAGGAGGAGGGGTACTGACTTTACCTGGGTGGAGGATGGAGTTTATGGAGGACCAGAATTGTTTGGGACTGTGTTGGGAGGAGTCTAGGGCAGACTGGTAGTATTGGAATTTGTCCTGTTTTATTAGCTTTTTGACTCTATTGCGTAGTTCTAGGAATTTCTGTCTAGTTGAGGGGGTTTTGGTTTTGCACCAGTGCTCCCAGGCTTTATCCCTGTTTTTCATTTCTGACTTAGTGGTTTTCTGTAGCCATGGGGAGGGTTGTGCTTTGGTTCTGGAAAGTCTTATGGGGCATGGTAATTAAGGATGCTCAGGAAGGTAGTATTAAAAAATTCAACTGCGTCATCAAGACTGAGGTACTTTAGAGGATGCCAGTTACATTCTTTGAGGGATGAGATGAATGCGAGTGGGTTAAAGTTTAGTTTTTTTACGTATTTGATGGCAGATGACAGGTTTAGCTTGGTATAGATATTTTTTGAGTATTAATGTTGGGGAGTGATCACTGAGGCTATCTGATAAGCAGCCTGTTATATATGACTGGGGGCTCTTACTGACTAGTATCCAATTCAGGGTAGTGTCCCCTGTAGAAACATATGACAGTCTACATAGTTGAAATATGAACAACAGGCAGGATGCAAAACAAGGAGAGTAACAAGGCCAACATATCCTTGTTTGTACCAGAACAGGAAGAAATTACATTATGTGCAGTCTTTCCAACATAGACAAGTCTCCTAACCATCAGTTTGCCTAGCTACATGGTTGCCCTTTTATATGGTGTAGATTCAGGGCTGTTAGCACAATGAAGATGCAAATGAGTTGTAAACTCATTAGAACTGCTGAATCCCAAAAAATGTGATCCGTGCAGGGATGTAAACATAGTGCAGCCACTCTCTCAGTGTTTGGTTTTAATGGATTGCAGCTGTGACTGATTAGTGTTTGGGAGAAGGAAAGCACAAAAGCACTGCAGGCTGCCTTACTTCCAGTGGGTGTGTCAGGTTAGATATACACAGTGTTAGATGTAAGGCTGGAAATATAATTAAGCAGCACATAAGTCACAGGTTGTGTACCTTAACATCCAGCCTGCCCTCCATTTGTTGGCAACTGCATATGATATTATTTCCACTTAATATATTCACACATTCTAAAGCCAATGATATGGAATGGTTTACACACTGCATGTCTCAGATTACTGCTGAGATAAATGAAGAGTGGCCAACAAGCACATAAATGTAAGACATAGCTGTATATTTGCAAGCAATAATCATGACAGGTTGTGTGATCATGTGATCACTAGGCACTACATCCAAAACTAATAAATGTACAAATGATAGTTGTATGGTTTTATAGTACTGTAGATGTTGTTGCAGCTGGTTGTGTACATATTGAGTTAAGTTTTTTGCTGCAAAGCTATTTGTGTTCCAAAGAGGGATAAGGCACCCATCTTGTGTTCTCAAGATCCATTGGAGTTAGAGTTCAAATCCAGACCTATGCAGTAATATCTCGTGTGCACTAAAATTTTATAGTGTGCATGCCATAGGTTGCTTTTCCTCATTTCAACTACTGCACCCATTTCTTTCTTTTTTTTTATTTTAAATTTTTTTTTTAATTGGCCAATGTTTGTGCAATGCACTGCCTACCACAAACACAGGAGATGGAGACAAATGAATGTTAGATTTGGTTGTGCTTATCTGGTTTGCATGCACAAAGTGGACAAACTGGTCCACCCAGGAAGCAGGCAGGACCCAGACAGCCAAATATAGAAACTGGATATATTCAAGTAATACTGTTGGGTATTCATCAAACCCAGTAAGTGATGTTGCGCTGCAGTTAACTGCAAAATCTTAAGAATGATTAGTAAAATAGGGAATGTCATGTAACCATTCCTGTGGCAGCAGGTGTAAGTGTAGGGCTGGAGCACAGATAGTCCTGGGTTCTAGTACAGGTTGTGCAATTTTATTTTTACTGTTTTGACATTGCAGTTTATAGAGATGAACTGCAACATAGACAAGTGTTTTCTCAATCTTTTTGTGGCAACAGCTGTAGGTGTAGGACTGGCATACACAGTCCAGGGTTCAATTACAGCATATTCCTTACACTTTTACTGTTGTTCCACTTCCCATTATAGTCAATGTCAATTATGACACTTGACATAATGGAGCTCATATGAATTATACGTATGATGGCTGAGACAGTAGTATTGTGTCAGTTATTTATGTATATATGTATTATCACATTTATTATCAAATGTATGACTGCGGGTATATATGTACTGTATTCCTGTAAATATATATTTTGCTATCTGGGCTGGCATGGCCTTCACATTTGCCTAACATACATACACAACTGCCTGAATATCTAATAGCCTTGAAATTGCAACTGCAATTAAATAATGTCTCAGTGCCTGGCACTGTTGTGTTCTGCTTACCATCATGTAAATGCATTGCTCGGGTATGTGCACTACAGTGCAATGTGTTTGCGTGATGGTAAGTAGTGCGCAAGATTTTCAAACAGTGTGCGCACTCCCAGTAAAAGTGATAACTGGAACTGGTAGGATGCCATCACTCTCAGTTGCTCTTGATCTGCGGCAAATAAGGTAGGCATTCATGGAGAAGGTGTCAGGTTTAGGGCATAGAGATGGCGTGTCCAGGAATCCAAGATTTTTATTTACCACAACTGCTATAGACCAGGAAGTTAATGTATGAACCCATGGGGATAGATTGGTGAGGATGCACAAAGCATGTGACATGTATGCAGCAGAAGAGTAGTGTTATTGTAGCATTAAAAATTAGCAATATACAGCTTTCTGGCATTTTATAGGGTTGTATCAGCATGCACCAAAATGGTTCACTAATGAGTGTGACATGGTTCAGATGAAAACAAGCACCTCTACCTGATATGACTTGCATTTGTCACATAAACATTTGCCTGCATGTAAAGGTGAAGGAGCAGATACTTTGATGAATTTAAGTATCTTGAGTTCTTACTCATTGGTAAAGGCAGAGAGGATCAGGAGACTGACTTGTAGATAAGTGCTGTTAGTGTTGTATAGAATGTTGTGTCAAAGCAAAAACTGAATCATAGAGTGATGCTGTCAGCTTACCAGACATTTTATATTCCTAGCCTCACTTATAGTCACAAGTTTTGGGTAGTAATTGAAAGGATGAGACTTCAAACAGAACAGACAAAAATGAGGTTCCAGGCTCCTTTGCTGGGCGGTGGGGCTCCTCACTAGGATAGATCGTGTGATAGTGCAGGAGTGTCTTGGAGCACAGCTGCTGTGTCTCTAGACTGAGAGGAGTCAGCACAAATGCTTCAGGCCACAGGAACTATAGTAGGCATGACCTACTAGGAGGAGGCCAGGAAATGACCTAGGCTACATTGGACAGATTATATCTCTCAGTTTTGCCTAAGAATACCTGGGTGTCCCACAAGATGAACTGGAGACTGTTGCTGAAGATAGGGAAATCTGCATTACACTGCTTAGCTTGCTATCCCGGATAGCAACGCAAATGGTTTAGGATATGGATGGATGGATATTCTATACATTAGGGGTAATGGCTGTGTCACTTTCTCACTGTTAAGTTGACTGAGTTTAAGCTGACTATAGAATTCACCAAGAGGATGTTTGGTGTTTCTGTCTTTCCTCCTGCTTAGAATATTCATAGGCAGGATAGCACCACATAACTGATCCAAAAAAAAAAAAAAAACAACTCATTTATGGATGGGGAGGGGATGGATTCATTTTCTGTGTAGATTCATATGGTGATGTCCTTGTTTTTCACATAAATATGATCTCCAGTATGTGGCAGATTAGTCTGCTGCTGAATGTGAAACTCTTTGGATGAAAATCTGAACCTGTAAATTAGTGGTCATGGTTCTCTTCTAGACAGAATGTAATACTTTGTGCACATGAGGGGGAGCAGCTACTTCTAGTAGGAAAGTTTTAGTACTTTAGGGTCTTTTAAGCAAGCTGTGTTAAGGGGGAATTAGAAAAATGACCAGTGAATGGGTGCCGTACTACTGCAAAAGTTGTATCCGAGTGTGCGCTTGTGTGTGTGTTTGTGTTCATGACATCAGTCATAATATGTAGATTTCATTTTACTATCGAGTCATTGCCTCTGTTCTCAGCTATGGTCACAACATCTGAATAATGACTGAAAGGATGAAACTGCAGTTGGAAGTGGCAGAAATGAAGTTCCCTTGCTGAGTAGTTGAGCTTGGGGTGTGGCAGTCTGGGTAGATTTCAGAATACAACCACTTCTCCTCTGTGATGACCCATCCAGGACGTTGCACCATTATGCTGGCTCTAAAACCTTCTTTCCCTTTGCATAGTAGAGGATGGTTTTCAAACTCTGGGTTATGGGCTCAGCTTGCTTCCACTGTATCACTTATGAGTCCGTTTAGATACTTGTGCACTTTGTGAGAATGCTCACTGGATGTCTCCCTTGGCTGCTTGGATGAGGTTAAAGAATAAACCTAGGACACAGCAGAAGGATTATGTGTCTCTTTGTTTGTCTTGGAACATATGGGGATCCCACAGGATTAGTTGGAGACTGGTGCTAGGGATAGGGAAGTTTGCTTTATATGACTGACCTATCAATTTAGTCTCAGTTTCACTCACCTGTTATCCTCAGGTCCCCCTCCCCAGGAGATATCCTCTACCATTTCTCCCCCAACTATCACTAAAGAACAGGTCATCACTGTACTTTCCAGAGCTAAAAACACTGCATCAGTGGGTACTGATAATATCCCAGGGTACCTCTTAAATAGCTTGAAAAATGACCTGTCAGGCTGACTGGAATCTCTTTTCAGTCATAGCTTCCAGACAGACTTTGTACCTAAGGACTGGCAGACTACAATGGCCATCCCTTTACACAAAGGATGACCTTCAACAGACCCAGGGAGCTAAAGACTTGTAAGTTTGGCTAGACTTATATGCAAAGCCTTGGAAAGAATTATCATGGACCTGATAAACAAAGACATAGGAAATCTACAAACACTGGACACATCCCAGTTTGGTTTCTTCAAGGGCAGGTAATGCTTCCTAAACTTAATAGAATTCTTTGACAAGGTCACTAGAGACATGGACGAAGGTAAAATGATATGGGCTGCCTACCTTGACCTGACAAAAGGCATATGAAACAATACCTCACTCCAGTATTATAGACAAACTTACAAATTTAGACTTAAATCCCTATATCACCTGATGGATAGCCAGATGACTCACAGATAGGACACATGAATTTATGGTGGGGGAATTCACATCCACCAAGAAGCCTGTTACTAGTGGTGTCCCACGGGGCTTGGTACTGGGACTTCTTCTGTTTGGAATATACTTCTCTGAAGTTAAGGCAAATATAGATGGCATTTGGCTGATCAAATCTGCTGATGACTGCAAGTTGGATGTAATCAGTGAGTCCCCCAAAGTTGTAGATATCCTCCCGGCAAGTCTGACTCAGACAAATAACTGATGCCAAAATCATGTCCTTAAACTCGTGCAAAAAATGCATAATTATACCCTTTGAGAAGATGACTGCCCTTGCAAATTACAGCACTGATAACACTTCTCTAAGTGTAGCCCAAATGGTAAGGAACTTGGGGACTCAGGTTGACAATAACCTGAACTTTGTTCAATATGTGTCCATGGTACTGAGAAAATCCTTCCAAATGGTGCAACTTATAAGTCAGGGCATGACATCCAGATCTAATGAGATCATAGTCCATAGCATCCAGATCTAATGAGATCATAGTCCATGGCTTCCAGATCTAATGAGATCAATGTCCATGGCATCCAGATCTAATGAGATCATAGTCCATTGCATCCAGATCTAATGAGATCATAGTCCATGGCATCCAGATCTAATGAGATCATAGTCCAACTATACTCAACCGTCATTAGACCAATAATCAAGTACAATTCACCCTTCAACATGT
Organism: Protopterus annectens; assembly: GCF_019279795.1. Classification (NCBI taxonomy): domain Eukaryota; kingdom Metazoa; phylum Chordata; order Ceratodontiformes; family Protopteridae; genus Protopterus; species Protopterus annectens. The sequence goes on along the minus strand of NC_056735.1, from coordinate 1,443,282,520 downwards.
ACCTGATCAGGCATTTGCAACCGCTGGATTGGCCACAGAAGTTCCTCATTAAAAGAATAGAAGGTGCAAATAATATGTCCTAAGCAGACTGCCTCAAAGCCTTTTCCCCATATTCAGTCTCCAACAGACTACTAAGGAGCAATCTATGCCTAACCTAAAAGGCATTCTCCATTCCATCCCTGATGGAGCTGATACACATTCACAAAACAAACAGACTACAATTACCCAATCTAAGGATATAAACCTTGTCTGTGACATACACTAAACATGTTGGAGGGGCATATATGTATCTTAGAGATTACTCCTTCTCTGGAACACACTCCTCATTCATGTGAAATAGAGCTCTTTCCTAAGCCTATTCAAATAGAGTTTGGACTAATGGATGAGAAATTGCAACTTCAGCCCTGGCTTCTTTCCTGTGCCCTTTATGGATAGGAGTAGTTTGTAAATGCCAGAAGGCACAGGCATATATCAAAGCCATTCTAACCAGTGAGGATTGATAATGGAGAAACTTGGGGCATGAATGGCTAGGCTTAAAAGTTCTAGAGGCATTGGCCTAGTAGCCTCCTATGATCTTGTGACCCTATGACCCTTAGCAGGTGGTTTACATAATAGATGGCTGGATATTCTATTCTCTACTTTATTTTTAGTTATCTGTCTTTCTAACTAGATGTTCTGCATGTGTATATGTATGTATGTATCTATTTATATTTGTCTCTGTAATTGGGTATTATGTATGTATTAATTTATTTACTGTACTAACAGTGCTTCTTCCATTGTCTACTCATTTCACAGTGGAGATCAATCATTTAACCCTGCCTGGCTGGAGAAGGCCAGTATTCTGATTGACTGCTTCCCTGACAGTTCCAGGTTACTAAAGTGGGGTTAGCAGTGTACTTTTCTCACCCCATTCTACTTGCTCATCCCCACTGCTATCCCTTATCAAGGCTGACTATGACCAGAGAGTTATAGTGGCCCTGCATTGGCACAAGGTGCCTCCGGCAGCTTCAACCCAGTGCTAGTTAGAAGCCATGGTGCAGTTGCAAGCTGTATACTGATGCTGACATTGGAATGCTTCCAGGTGCCAGGGTCCTGCAGCCCCTTCCCAAAGCTGTAAGCCTTATTATTGCTTTTAATTTTAGCAACCTTTATGGTGGGTCCCCAGTGGTCAGTTCTTTCACAGCATCAGGCACTGGCTGCTCTATTGTTATTCCTGCCTTTGGGATTCCTAACAATCAGTTACCCAGGTTATATTTCCTTGAACAGGACACTGCTAGGGTCTTTGATATCATTTTTGGGCATTTGTCTCTACTGCAAAAACAAGAGACTTGAGACTCTCAGACATTAACTTATGGGACCTTCCTTTCAGTTAGGGGGCTGTCTCAGTAGGTTTCTCTTGCTAACCCTTATTATATATGGCTTATTGTAACATAGCTCTGCGTAGGGTTAATTCACCAAATATTTCAGTAACCCCAGATTAATTGTATTTACTTCCTGTTAAACTCCATCCCTCAGTCCTACAGCAGCAGGACCTACGGCTTCTTTGACCGATCCTTTTTAAAAGAATGTTGACCTTTGCTATTGGTCACATTTTACAGCATCTGCAAATGCATAGATCCAGAATATATCTAATTAAATCCAGAAATGGGATGGAAACAAGATTATGCCCTTAACTGAACCCCAGAGTACCTCATTAGAAACTGTCCTTATTGCAGACAGTTGGAGGACAAAGGGGTACATATCATAGCTCTCAACCAATCAGGGACAAATCTCAACAGAATCAGGACCAAATCCAGAAAAGATCGGGGACAGTCATTGACAATTTTAAAATATTACTTCTATGAACTTGAGGCATTAACATAATTATAGAATGTGAATTAATGTACATTTCATGAAGTAAAATAATTCTTCAGCTCTTAATTATTGTCATTATTCATTAAGTATAATTCACCACTTTTTGTCCAAAAGGCACCAGTGTTAACAGGGATTAAGAGGGACAGAACTAAAATTTGAGTCAAAATCAGGGACTTCCCTGATAATCAGGGACAGTTGAGAGGTATTGCTCAAGTATTCCTTCCTTGTTTTACTGTTAAAGCTAACTTATTGTTTAATTGGGCTTCTGTACCTGTTTCTGCTTTTCATATTTGTGGGCTTGGCAAGATGGAAGTGACGTATCTTTTTGGTATAAAGTGTAGAATGGCTATCTACCAAGGTATAAAGTGTAGAATGGCTATCTACCAAGGACTGCAATCCAAATTGTAGCTTGCTACAGATCCTCCACCAAGCCCCAAGATTCTCACTACACCTTTCTAAACATACTGGAAAATATTAAGATACAGCCAAACACCCTAATAGTGGGTGATTTCAACTACCCTGCCATTAACTGGGAAAACTACTTGTGTACCAACACCTTTGCCCACCGGTTCTTGGAATTCATAAATTCCAATGCCCTGGATCAACTAATCCATAGTCTCAGCAGGGGCTCCAATATCCTAGACCTGGTCATTACCAACATGGGAAATCGATGCTCCACACCTATGGTCACCCCCTCGTTGGTCAGGTCTGACCATAAGCTAATCACCCTTAACATGCACATCCCATCCCCACCCCCCAGTAAGGAAACCTCCATAAAAAACTTTTCCAAAGCCAACTTCATGCTACTCAAGTCAGAAGTGACAAACTTCATGACACCCATGCAGACGGGAATTGAAAGTCCAACTGCTGAATCCTACACTAAGGCACTGTACGAGCACATCCACTCATGCATGAATTGTGCCATCCCACATAGAATCAAGATGCTCTCCTCCAAAAAAAGGAATCCAATGTGGTGGTCCCCTGCCATAAACAAACTTTACAACAAAAGGAAGAAACTGTTGCAGAAAAGAGAAAAATCCCAGGATGCAAAAAGCTCCCTTACCAGCCTCAGTAAGAAGCTGAGATCCTTCATAAAATCCTCCAAAGCTAGTTATGAAAATAAACTTATTAAAGATTCCAAAGACAACCACAAGGCATTCTATAACTATGTCAAGAATCTGAATGGCAATGCTCAGATCTGCTCTGAGCTATGCTCTGTGCTACAACAGAATGGCATTAAATGTATATCAATTCAGTGCCAACTTCACCCCCCTCTCACCCCCTAAACAGCCCATCTCAATACCAGGAGATTGCCAAATTCTGGTAATAATGGCCACACAAGTAAAAAAAACACACTCTCCAAAGCTAAGAATACAACACCCATGGGACCAGATGACATCCTGGGTTGTGTACTACATTAACTACAAAATGAACTGGGACCTCATCTAAGTATCATGTTTAATCATAGCCTCACCTCAGGCTTCATGCCCACTGAGTGGAGCTCAGCTACAGTTATCCCACTCCACAAGGGGGGATCCACCTTGGAACTACCACCCCATCAGTCTGACAAGCCTGATCTGCAAGGCCATGGAACGTATTATCATGGAACTTATAAACAAAGACATTGGCAACCTTCAAACACTGGACCCCACCCAGTTTGTGTTCATGAAGGGCCAATCTTGTCTCCTGAACCTGATTGACTTCTTTGAATCAGTCTCCAGAGCCGTGGATAAGGGTAAGGTGGTCCACACAGCCTATCTGGACCTCGCCAAGGCCTTTGACACCATCCCCCACTCTGGAATCATAGATAGACTTACTAAGCTGGGCATTAATCCCTACGTCACTCGATGAGTTGCAAACTGGCTTACTGACAGAACCCACACTGTAAAAGTAGCCGACTCCAAATCCAGCTCAGCTGACAAATGGAGTACCTCAGGTTCAGTCCTGGAACCGCTCTTGTTTGGGATCTACTTCTCTGAAGTACAGGCCAACACTAAGGGACTCTGGCTAACAAAGTTCACAGATGACTGCAAACTGGAAGCCATTATTGAATCCTCAAATGATGTGGATACTCTACAAAAGGGCCTTACAGAAACAGATGCTTGGTGTCAGAGCCATGGGCTCAAGCTCAATGCCAAGAAATGTATAGTTATCTCCTTTGGGAAAAAAACATGTACCCATGAATTGCCACATAGGTGGCAGTACACTAAACACCAAAAGTGTGAAAAGAGACTTAGGGACACAGGTGGACAGTTGTATCACCTTCAATAACCACATCACCACAACTGTCAGGAAATCCTTCTATGTGGCACAACTCATCACTAAGGGCTTTACATCCAGAAAAAAGGAGGTCATTGTCCCACTGTTCTCATTCCTCATTAGACCCATTATAGAATACAATGACCCATTTGGTATGTACCTCTCAAGACATCTGCAACAACTGGAAAAGCAGCAGAAATACCTCACTAAAAGAATCACAGGCCGAAAGCAGATGCCCTACACTGACTGCCTTAAATAACTCCAGCTATACTATGTCACATATCGTCTACTCAGAGGCGATCTCTGCTTAACATACAAGGCCATGTCAAACCCAGAGCTGTTGGACATGCTACACTTAAAGAAATCCCAATCCCTCAGAGCCACACACTCCAGGGATCTAAACCTTGTCATCACAATAAAAAAAAACACGCTGGAGGGATAGGGTCCTCACCCAGAGACTCCCCAGACTCTGGAATAGACTGCCCATACATGTCAAGCAGAGTGCCTCTTTGGCCCTCTTCAAAAGGAACCTTGACGATTGGATGTGAGAAAGGAAATTGACCCCGGGGAATCAGTTTAGAAGATCTAAGGAAAGAGTTGGTTGATTTAATAGCGATATATAGACATATTAAGATCAATTAAAGAAATAGATGACAGAAAGTCATTAAGACCCAAAATGTTAGAAGTCTGATAAGAAATGAACACAGTAATCAAGACTATCAACAGAAATTCATGTGATATAACAAAAGTAAATAGGATGTATTACTGTCCAGCTGAATTAATAACAGTTAAAGTCTTACCACAAAACACAGGCAGTAACAGAAAGGAAGGGAAGAAATCAAATGCCATCATGGAATTATTGAATAGAGAAAAGTATAAAGCAATTAAAAAAGAAGTGTCACTGACAGAACAGTATAGAAGAGGGAAGAGAGCCGCAAAAATACTTAGAAAGATAGATGTGATAAAAGCAATGTCCAGTATCAAAACAGACCGGGATCTCTTGTACACTCTTGCAACTAATAAACTAAACATATCAGTATAGACAGAAAAACTTAGAAGATATGTAGATAAATGTAAAGGAAAAGAACAAAATAATCAATTTATTTATTTAGTTATTTTTTGACATTTGACACAACTATATTCCCAATCGGTCATTGTGATCCAGTGACCAAAAACTCTTGTCTGTTTCAAACCTAGCAAATCTGCTGGGCATTGTCTGTACTTGTACAAGGTTGCTAAGGCCTGGAACTCCTTACCTGTATCCATCAGGTCTATACCCTCCCTCCCATCTTTCAAAACCACTCTGTTCTTGCTCAAAACCAGGATGAACTATATCCCTAAATGTGAACAAGTACCTCTTCATTCCATATACCTCCTTACTCTCCCTTCTTCACTTACTTCCTTACTACAATCTAATTCTCTTCCCTGTCTTTCTCTCTAAATATTCCATAAGCCTGTTTTTCCCTCACTTTATATTGGAATTCCTATTTGTATTTGACTAACTTACCTTTAATTTCTCTACAAACTGTCTAAAATTTCTCTAAATATTAAATGATTGTCATTTACCTTGCATCAATTCTTAACCAATGTTTTTTATATTATGTCTAATTTGTTGTAATTATTTAAACTGAAGATGTTTTTGTTTTGAAGATTGTAAAATTATTATTTTTAAAATATTTTGTAATAAATTGGAGCTCCCCCCCCCCCCCCCGGGCCTCCACTGAAAACTCAATAAAGAATATTTTAGAAGGATACATTAATAGTGAAACAGCCCTAACATTTAGGAACAAAGTCCAAGATGTAAACCAGTTTGCTCTTCCTGTTCTGACTTACAGTTTTGGGGTGACTGACTGGCCCCAAAAGGTGTTGGATCAGTTGTAGAGGAAAACAAGAAAAATGCATCACGCTTATCAAATTATATATAAAAAACAGTGTATACTGAGATTATATATTCCTCATTCTGAAGGAGGTATGGTGGTTCTTCAGAATGATTACATGCACAGTTCTGCAATTGTAGGACTACATATATATCTACTGTCCTCACCAGAGACAAACATAGTGAAAGTTTTAAAACATGAAGAGAACAAGTGTAAAATGACTTTCCTACTCAGTTTAGCAGAAGCATATCTGTGTCAAGCAGAAATGGAAATGAAACCAGAAGCAGACAAAAGTCAGGCAGCAACTGAGTGTGCCAAAAACAGAGGAAAGAATATAAGAAGAAAGATCAGATGAGAAGGCAAGAAATGTGTACAAGGCATAAATATAGTTGGAACATCCTCATGTCAATCAGGATCTGATGCAGGAATGGTTAAGGAGAAGTGAATTTAAACCAAAAGATGAAAGGTTAATATTGGCAGCACAGGATAGTGGACTACATACACGTTGGTTTACAAAGTCCATTGAACATGTGGGAAAAACAGACAAGTGCAGGTTCTATAAAAGAGAACTGACAACAGATGCACATCTTATTGCTTTGTGTGATACAAAAATGGCAGAGGGCATATATCCTGAAAGGCATAATAATGTGGAAAGACTGTTGCATTGGGTCTATATCAGATTATCAAAGTTTTACTTCTTCGAATCACTAAACATCGAACTTCAGTGATTAAAGTAGTAAAACCTCGAAACCCTATAAAAACATTGTAAAAACAAAACAAACAAAAAAAAAAAACAAAAGGGTGTAAGCAGGGGGGCAAGCCCCCCTGCACCCCCCCCGCTACTTAAATATACCAACTCCGAGATCTCACTTCAGTGCAATACAGTGTGGAAATGGAAGATTTCCATTTCCTACACTGTAGCGCGATCTTGGAGTTGGTATATTTAAGTAACGGGGGTGTGGGGGGTTCAGGGGGGCTTGCCCCCCCCGCTTACACTTTTTTTAAAATGTTTTTATAGGGTTTTGAGGTTTTACTACTTCGATCACTAAAGTTCAATATTTAGTAATTCGAAGTAGTAAAACTTCGATAATCTGATATAGACCCTGTTGCATTGGGCATTGTGCAAACATTACAATATTAAAGTAGCTGAGAAGCTTTGGAAACATGAGCCACAAAACATTATAGAGAATGATAAGGTTTATATCACATGGGATCAGCCATTACCAGGAATTCAGAAAATGGATGCAAGAAAATCAGATATAGTAGTCCAGGAAAAGAATACAGAAGTAGCGTTGACCATTGAAATTGCTACACCTAGTGATTAGTGTCTTTTGTATATAGAGAGAGAGAGGCACAACGTCTTAAATTACCAGCATTTGCAAGAAGAAATGAAAGCAATGTAGGAGAATGATACACAAACAGTTCCAACAGCAGTAGTGCAATGAATCTCATAAAAAAAAAAAAAAAAAAAAATTACAGTGATATTTAGATATGCTACCGATATATGTAACTTTAATCATACTTTTCCTTAGGAATGGGGTCCATTCCCATCATGGTATTAGTAACCCAAAACATTTGGAGAAATTAAACTGAGGAAGTACAATTCTGGCTAACATTAAAGATTGAAACAATGTTAATTTCACAAACTTTAATCCTAGTTTTACTTTAGAGTGGGGTCTCATGGTATTAGAAAACCTAAAGTCTTGGAAAAATTAACCCAATGATCTGAACAACTGAATGTAAGCTGAATAATACAGAAACACAGAATTTAATGAATGATGTACATACTGTTTCTGCTGGACATAAGCAGTTAATAAATATGTATATCACAGAATTTCATTATTTGAGGAGTATAAACACAGATACTGAAAGATATATGAGGGGACATTTAGGTGTATGGCAAAGATATAGCTTATGTTTTGGAATGCAGTTGCTGTGTGTACATACAACATGTGCACCCACAGCCACATACCCCCTGCTTTACCAAGTCCAAGGATCTTGCGTACACTTCTCCTCTATGAAATAAAGTTTAAAGAGGTTAATAGCCCTTCCCTTAGGTTGGCCTCAGCCATAATAGTTTTATGTTAGTTATTCTGAATAGCACCTTCATTTTTGACATTGATATTACAGTTGTAAAATTTATTATTTTTATTTTTAGTAAATCTGTTACCACTTCTTTCCATAGTCCATGGATTCTGTAAGCTGGATACCTGGCTTTTGTGTGAGTGCACACCATTTGCATGCTTTTTCTTCACTGGACTGTGGTGTTAAGTTATAGATTGAGTATCCAGTATACTGTAAATCTTTGTGTGCTAAAACTTCCAATATAATTAAAAGTTTTCCCTTGTTTATAATTAAAACTTAACAGTAATGCAGGGAGATTATGTAATGGGCAGTGCTGTTAAAATTAGTTTTTCAGTGCTGTGAGATCCAATTTATTTTAGTACAGTTGATATAAATCAAGAAAGTGTTAAATGCTAAGGTGTGGACATATTTTATATTAATGATAATTTGGTCAGCATATCAAAATAAGATCAAATTATCACCCCTGCTTTATAATCCTAAAATAAATCCTACTAACATTACTAACAACATAACATCTGGACTTTTGGGGCACACAGGAGAGGGTAGAATGTACAGATGTTGATACCACATTACCCACTGTAAAGAATTTTGGACTAGTTTTTAAAAATTTTCCGTCCATATCTCAGAAAATAAACCGAAGGAGTAGATGTAGTCCAAAAAACTGACAATCCATTCAAAAAGAAACTGCATGATTTCAGAATGTTTTACTGTCAGAAAAAGAACAAATGCCAGAAAGAGACAGAAATAGAGAGGGGGGGAACCAACACGATGAAAGCATATCAGTGTTGCATGTAGAACAGGACAGAAAAAGGGAGGTCTGCTAAATTTTTGAAAAAAGCTACACATTTTAAAGAAAGGAGTATTCACTGAGTCTATAATAGTGGTTTGCAAGGAACCAAAGAAGTACTGTTGCATGGAAATGAAGTAGGGATCCCAGAAAAGATTGCTAGCGGAAAACTTTTTCAAGTGTGCTTAGCTGAGTATGGCCAGACATTGCATTTTAGAGCAGCATGTGTTATTTTTATGTGCCTTTGTGAAAATGTCAATAAGGAAGAATTACATAAATGCTAAGCTGAAATACAGTGTCTATTTTGTGTGTGTGTGTGTGTGTGTGTGTGTGTGTGTGTGTGTGTGTGTGTGTGTGTGTGTGTGTGTGTGTGTGTGTGTGTTTCTTTCTTTTGGGGGGAGAGCAATGTACTTGCCTATTGCTAAGGTGACTTTTATGTTTTAGTCAAAAAATATATAGTTTTTTGGCTGATGGGCTAGAGTTTCCTCTTGTTTAAAGCACTTGTGACATGTACTCAAAGCCTCATTATACATAGACTGGAGTGCTTTATCACCTCATTAAGCACGTTATCATGCGTTAAAATTAAATATGTAGTGGCACACTTACGGAGTTAAAACTGGGTTGTGCTCTAAATATACAGTTATTTGTGGTTCACATCAGGCAAAGTGATTGGAACCTGAACATATGACAATTGATGCACCATTGGTATTTATGAAGATTATCCATGCTAAGTTAAAAATGGATGTTATACTAATCTTTTTTTGTGATGTATATTTGTGTGCATCTGTGTTGGGAGCATCATTAGCTTTGTTTAGCAACAGATGTTAATTTGCTGTCGGGTGCTGTTACAGTGATGGCATAATTATGGTTTTATGGTTCAGATCAGAATCGTGTAAAGCTATCAACAAACTTTATGTGACATGCACAGAACACAAGCAACTGTCTCCCTTCCTCTGCCTGTCTCGTGCATACACACACACACGCACACACACGCACACACACACACACACACACACACACACACACACACACACACACACACACACACACACACACACACAATCTTTGTAGGAGGGTTATTGCCCAATCACCTCCACTTTAAGCAGTCTTCTATAGAATGAGGCTGACAAATACAGACATGTCTTAATGGTACTTTAAAGTATCGTAAATAGTTTCACTGAGACAAACACATTTGTTATAGGTCTTTTTGGCACAAACTACAAAAAATGCTGTCTTTGTCATACCTTACTAAACAGACATTGTTGTCTGATCCCACAATTGTGGTTTCAGGGCAGCTTATCAACACGTATTTCATCAAATGCATTTTTGACAGAACAAAACACATTTGCAACAAATGTTTTCTTCTTTTTCCCTTTGTATTCACAAGAGTTAATATAATAAACTCTATATCTGTATGTTTGAGGTAAGGGGAGCTCTCCCCTTTCAGTCAGCCTATGGAGTAAAGTACACCATTTCTTCTACCCCTTTTTATTGCATTTTCTGGCCATATCAGAGACCTGACTTAAGTTCTGAATACTAGATAAAGAGCCATTCATACCAGGAGAGTCCCATCTATAGAAAGGATTATCTTGGAAAAAAGAGCAGGTGGGGGATACAGACTTGGTTACATAGTTTCTCACCTCAGAAGTGCCTGTCAAATGGTCTTCTGCAGTCTTAGCTATATGGTCAATTTCAGACAAATTCATATAAGAGGAGTAGGAGGGGAATATGTCACAGTTTATGTGTTTAATAAAAGCCAGATAAAGCCAACAGCTACTGAACAATTCCTTTGAGGGAACTATTAGTGCATGGCTCGTCATCTTAAGGGATTTTTCCGCAATATGGCAAGTTAAGAGTGCCTGAATAACACTGGGCTAATATAAGCTAGTTCAGTCATGCACACACACTAGAGTGGATAACTTAATAAATAATGATGAAGTTAACACAGTGGACTAGATTTTTAACCAAAATGCCTAATTATTTCTCAAATTCTGGCACCCTTCCAAATGTACTTGTTGACCATCCATGATAACCATCTGGAGACATAAGCCCCCATCTGCAACACCAGTTATTAAAAAAAAAAAAAGAGTGACAAGTCTTAATAAATATACCAAGGAAACTCCTGGAAGTTAACTTAATATGATGAACTGGACCCTCTTAACATTATGACACTGGGTCAGGCCACTGACTTCTTTTCAAATCTATTGTTAAAATTTTGCAATGTATACCCCTAGGTAATGCATTGCCATAGTTAAACAAACAATTCAGGCAGCTGTTGTTAGACGTACCACTTGGAGAAACTATGAATATAGAGTTGGTTATAGCATAAACAACATATCTGTGCACAACAGCAGCCCATGCCAAAAGCAAATAAGGCTGGCAAAGCAGAGTTATATAAAAATCTGTGAATGAATAATCTTTCCAATCCTGCCAAATTCTAGAGAGGAATAAATTATATGACTGGCAGGAGCACAAAATGTATTTTAATTCATTTCTGTCTTACTATACATCAGGAAGCTGTGACATAGTCTTTGCTTATTTACTTCAGCAAATAGACAGTCTTTTATAATATTATATTAAACATCTCTGATGGCTTAAAAAGGTACATTGTCAGTCTAGTTTTCCCTGCTTGTGGTACCAGATTATTTCTATATATTCTTAAATTTCATTAGCTCAGCATCCACCCCAGGCTTTCTTACATTCCCCTGCCCCTCTGATAACCTGTTCCGTTCCCCTGCCCCTCTGGTAACCTGTTCCGTTCCCCTGCCCCTCTGGTAACCTGTTCCGTTCCCCTGCCCCTCTGGTAACCTGTTCCGTTCCCCTGCCCCTCTGGTAACCTGTTCCATTCCCCTGCCCCTCTGGTAACCTGTTCCGTTCCCCTGCCCCTCTGGTAACCTGTTCCGTTCCCCTGCCCCTCTGGTAACCTGTTCCATTCCCCTGCCCCTCTGGTAACCTGTTCCGTTCCCCTGCCCCTCTGGTAACCTGTTCCATTCCTCTGCCCCTCTGGTAACCTGTTCCAGTCTTCTACTACTCATTCCATGGAAAAGTACTTTTTATTGCCCAGGTCAAAGAGTGTATCTTCATCCTGTAGACATATCCTTCCTCCATTGTCTGTGCTTCTTATTGGTGGCTTGTTTGTCAAGGGTATGATTCTCACTTAGGGTACAAGATGTTCAGGGTTCAAATCCTAGATAAGCTCAGTAATCCTTATTGATAAGAGCAATATTTAAATGTTCTAATCATCTCTGGGTTATTCATACTTAAAATACATGGATTAAAAACTTAATGGGAATGTATGGCTAGGCTTCTAATGATCAACGCAGATTAACAGTCTGCTATATACCTATGAATCTATAAGTTGTATACCTTCACACTCTCCCCATAATGTCATATGCGCCCATGATTCTCCATTTTCACCTTTTCTCCACTAAAGATAGATGCAGCGCCTTTAACCACTTCCCATAGTCAGTGCTCTCCTATTATCTTTATTACCCAGTAGACTTCTTTGTACATTTTGCAGGAGCTTGATAGCTATTATCCTTATATGGATGCTAGAAGTGAGGAGAGTACTGCAGTTAGGGCCTGCTCAGGAAAAAATAGATGACTAATATAATCTCCCTGGTTCTGTTTCCCCTAAGAATACAACCCAGCATCTTATTGGCCTTTAGCTACAATGTTTTTAGTTTGCAAATGGTGGTTCGTCCCAATGTCTTTTTCCAGATCCTTGTTTTTTAAGATCAGGCCTTCAAGTTTGTATTATATTTTGGGATTATTACAGTATTAATGAAATGCTCTTATATATCCCTGTATTAAAATTATAAATCACTTTTCAGTGCACTCTGCCAGTCTCCTTCCTCCTCACAAGACATGGTCACCATCCTTTACTGTCCCTTCAAACATAGTGTTGGCCCATAAAGAAGTCGATCCTTTTCTCAATTTTCTTTTTATGTCCGTTAAAAAATTCAAAGAACTATTTTCCCAGGACTAATCCCTGGATCACTGCAAATTAAAACTAACTACCTCTCTTTCCTTTTTGGAGGTTCTCCTATCTGCCACCTTTTATTTCCTGCCATCTATCTACTCTTATAACACTTTAGTCAATTTTTACCCTACTCTAAGTCCTTCAGTTTTCTTGTCAGTCTTCTGTCATGGACTGAGCCAAAGTTTACATTATAAATCATTTTCTTTATCAAGTTGCAGTGTAGCCCAGGCATAACACTAAATCATACTGAAGTGGCAAGATCCATTTCCATAGACATGTTGGTATTTATTCTGGAGTTACACATAAGGACACTGTGACATGAAACCACCTATCGTTTTCCTTAATCTTCTCCAAGTATTTTACTGCTGTAGAGATCTGGTTTATGGATCAGCAGCTTCTGGCCAGCTCTCGCACTATTTTATGGATGGCCTCCCTCCAGTTCTTCAAATCTTGCAGTTGCTGAAAGACCTGTTGAAGACTAAAACTTTCCTTGGATGTCACCATTTCCTGTTATTGTGCCTTTCTTTCTTCAGTTTATCACAAATGCTGTGTAAAAGTGTTTGCTATTAACAACACATAGATCAGCCTCTGCCAATAAGCTCCCACCTGCCTATGTAAAGGCTGTTGTGCAAATTAATGATTATCCTGTTACTGTCTTGCTAAACAGAAATTTTAAAGAAAGAAGATTCCTGATGGGCAGAAGACTAGCATCATATCTATAACAAGAAGGTGTTGACCACCCAGAGGTTGAAGATTACATCCCAGTAAACTTAGCATCGTGAGTCCTATGGACAACTTGAAAAAGTTGTGCACATATAATGACAGTATCTACTAAAATACCACATTCTGTCTCAAAGTTAACATGGATTTAGGGCTGTCTATTTCAATAAATTAGCTGTTGTCAGGCTAAGTGACTAAATTCTCTACTAGCCTATGCAAAAACAAAAGAAAAAAACCCTGTTGCAGCTATGATTCTAGACCTGTGGACATATATAACGACTTTGGCCATTTACTACTTACTACTAAGGGAGTCTTAGCTTTAGAGCATTTCTTCTGTTTCATATTATGGTATTTTCCTTCACATTCACAAGTCCCAAAACAGTTTTAATGGAACAGATACAGATAATTATTCTGGAATTCAGCTCAGCTCCTCAGCTCTTTTATTTCTTTTCTTTCAACAAATAACATCATGCGACTCAGGACATTCTTATTTTTTATGTATTTTATGGTCCTCAGCAAATAATTTCTTGGAAATCCAGTTTATATTTACTCCAGCAAAATCAAACTTTATTTGAGGAAATGTTTATTATACTGGTCTTGACCACCAGGTAGTTGCTAATCACTGGTTCTTTACAACTATGGTCCAGTAAAAGAGCAGCAGCAATATATCTCAGCCTCTAAGAGTTAAAATTCGTGGCTTTGGCCTTTAACCTCATAACAGAAGGTCAGAAAAAGGAGCACTTTATTATTTTCCAGAAAAGAAGGCATTGCGGTACTACTGTAGACTATATACATAGTCAGTGATGGGTTCACTTTAGTTAGTCATTAATGTACGTATTCTAAAACACGCCTAATTAAAAAAAACATTAAATTTAGAAGAAGCAAGGTTGTATAAGTAGGTAAAATTTTATTTATTTTTATTTTACATTTGTTGACCGGGCTAGTCTACTTGGATATATTTCCATTTTCAGTAGAGGCCCGGGGAGAAAAGCTCCACACAGATATACAAAGTATAAAATATTGTTACATGGTGAAAAAAAGGATTAAAAAACAAAATAAAAACAGGTAGTTAATACATTCTTGAGATAAAAAAACCCTTAGTGCTATGCTTCAATCATTACAGTTGAGAGGTATGGCAGCAACATCACAAGTACAGCAACAGAGAAAATTAAATTTTCACTGTCAATTACAGCGGCTTTGATGGTGACACCTACTGATGCATTCTGTCTTGAGAAACCTTGGCTTACAAAGTAAATGTTATGCTGCAGAGAAGCTGCTCCCTTAATCCAAATATGTTTCCTCCAGCAGTAATGTTTCCTTCACACATAGAAGTTCCTAACTTAATTCAGGTCTTTAACAAATCCATAAGAGGCTCAAAAATCTTAAAAGGTTTTTGCTTAAAAAGGAAGGAATATGCGACAAACTATGAGTTTTGCCTGTTTGCGTTTTCAAGCTGTATTAGCTCATTTTCTGTTTGTTCAAGAATTATCTGCTTGAGGTACTATTTCAGCATATTGTCTTTGCTCGCTGCTTGTTGTAGAAGCGTCTTTAGTATCAAAAAATGATTTTGTGGTTCTCTAAAATTAGTCTTTCTGCAAGCTGTAGTAACCACAGCTTGACAATATGTATGTAAGGGTATATGGTAGTGAACCCTCTCCACAAGGGGAGTGCAGGGTGGTTTGCTGTCCCTGCTTTTTGTATGCTTCCACAAATTGAGGAAATGTGTTCCATGCAGAAATGTATGAGCTGTTGTATTTATATCCCATACATTCTAAGTTAAAATAGTACACCCACTGTGTCCAGCAATGCCAGGTTAAAACCAAATGATAATTATACCTAAGATACAAATATTTCAAAATAAGTCTTTATAGTGCTCCCATCCTTACTAACATCAAGGCTTCACAAAAACTAAAACTTGAACAATGCTGTAACAAAGTTGCTAAATTTGCAGCACATACCCCTTTCAGAATCCACCATTGTATAGCACTGAAAAGCCCAAATTGGTTAGAACTGCCACATCAACTAACATATATACAACTTCTTACCACCTCTACAATTGTCCAGCATCCATCTGCCTGTCCAGCACTAAAAATATTTTATACAACTATGTCCCTATCCGGTCATTGTGATCCAGTGACCGAAAACGCCTGTCTGTTTATAAACCTACCAAGTATTCTGTTCATTGTCTATACTTATACAAGGTTGCTAAGGCCTGGAAGTACTTACCTATATCCATCAGGTCTATACCCTCTCTCCCATCTTTCAAAAACACTCTGAAAGACTTCCTAACTAAAAGCTGGCTCTGTCCTTGCTCTAAACCAGCATAATCGTTGTCCCTAAATGTGAACAAGTACCTTTTCACTCCTTATACCTCGTCTCTGTCCCTTCTTCACTTACTTCCTTACTGCTATCTAATTCTCTTCTCTGATTTCACTTCATATTGCAATTCCTATTTATATTACACTAACTTCACTTTAATTTCTGTGCAAACTGTCTAAAATTTCTCTAAATATTAAATGAATGGCATATACTTTAACCAATTCTTAACCAATTTAATTTAATTTTTATTTCAATTTAATTTGTTGATTCTTAACCAGTGTTTTGATATTATGTCTAATTTGTTATAATTATTTAGAATTATTTGAACTACATATGTTTTTGTTTTATTTTTGAAGATTGTAAAATTATTGTTCTTAAAATGATTTGTAATAATTTGGAGCTTTTCTCCCTTGGCATCCACTGAAAATGGATTCTACCAAATTGGACTTTGTAATCAAATGTCAGTTGGTAGGTTAGAATATAGAAATTCACTGGTCATTTTAAAAATGAAATCGGTAGGAAGAGTTGAGAAGAATAGGTGCTGACAAAATGTGTTATTGAAAGGTATGATTTTAGGTAAGAAGAAGGTACAACTGAAAAAAAAATTCTAAGCTGAGAAAATTGTCCATTTTGACAATGAGGCAGTTAAATATGAAAAATAGATTGTATGCCAAATGGAGTCTCTTGGGTAATAGGGAAGTACAAGGTACATTTAATAGACTGACTAAGGAGATGAGTATCACCACAAAAAGCATATAAGAGACTATGAGGAAAATCTAATAGGATATTATAAAAAGTAAGATTTTTAACAATTGCCTTAGCAAAGTTAGGTCTAACTTATGATGTTAATTAGTCATTTTCCCCTTTGTTGCTCTTGTCTCTGTGTTTGTTGAACTTTCAGCATCCTTCCCAGTCAGACATGACCTCTTCATTCCCTTTTCCTGGAAATGTTACCAGTAATCAGAGCCATCTGGAGCAAGTGTTATTTAGGCAGCCATGACAGTATTGTTGTGCCTCAACCAGTAAGTGTGCTTGCTACAGAGGTGAACACCCCTAATCAAAGTGAGGTGAAGCTGACTTACCCCACACCAGCACCAGAAGAAGAACTTATCTTTCTAGCTCTGATAGAAACTAGGGCTTCTGTGTCATCTTCTAGGCATGTCTTATCCACTGAAAAATAACCTTATCTAGCTAGCCCTGGCTGACAGGTACTCCCTTCAGTCTGCAGCCCACATCATCCATATGCACAGGAAATTGAGGCAGTTTTTCCTTTCTCTGACTCCTCCAGTTGGTGGATAATGTAAGTGCTGCATCAAGGCATAGCTTCAAGTGTCCTCCCCAGACTTGTTCATGTCCACACCCCATGAGAGCTACAGTCACTGGCTTGGGATTCCAAGCCTATGCTCCTTTCTCCACAATCAATTGCCTCTTACGAAAGTCTTTGCTTGCACTGGAGTACTAGATTGACTGTTAACAACCACACCCTTCCTTCCCTCTCTTTTCCCTCTCAACCCTCTCCCACTGCATAGCAATTCCAGTGCCTAAGCTACTAATTGAGCTCAGGTCATCTGTGATATAGTCAGGGCTTTATCCCTAAGACAGGCCACAGCCGTGCTTGATAGAGGAATGATGACTAACCCTGTTTAAAGATCATGTTGCCTTGATTTTAGGGTTTTCCTCAGGTAAATATGTTAGCCTGAGCAAAAGTATATCATGTGCAGTAATCAACCATCATGCTAGCAGTTTAATAAAATGTACCATCCTCCTGAAATTAATAAAGATTTAGGAAAAGATAGCTTCATCCTCAAAATATTAAGAAAATGTCTGTTTGGATAACGTTACTTAATGGTTGAAAATAGGCTGAAAAGTTAAGTTTCATCTGACTGCAGCAGGAGAAATATTAATAAGGTTACTTTTTTAACAGAAAAGGCACCAAATTAGATGTGAAAAACCACAGTCCAGTCTATTTACTATGCTGTACAAGAAAGTTGATGAAAAAGTTGGAGGTACAACCACTAATTAAGAAATTGAGATAAAAAGATGTATGCATCAACACAGTCATTTCTGTGGTGATCCACAAATATATATAATAATTTTATTTACACTAAATTAATAATAACGGCCAACTAAGACTTGAGATGGATGCTACATTGATTTTTCAAGTTTCTTTGACATTATAGACGACAAAGGTCTTGCTATAATATAAAAAAAAAAAAAACCCATAGTAGACAAGTGAAAGAAACAGCTGGCAAATGGGTTTTGAGCACTTTCGTTCTCAGTGTATTACAAATAACTTCTTCAGAAACATAATTGTAATGTTAAAAACACAGTTCATATAAAAAGTATCCTGTCTATACAAATAACGTAATTTCCTATCAACTAATTAGAAAAATAAAGTTATTTGGAATTCCCAAAAATCACAAGGATTAGAGAAATCCCGCTTTTAGACACATTGTTTCCCTTAAGTGCATCAAGACTGAATACATTTCTGAATATTTAAATTGTGTGTTGAACCCATTATACAAGGTACAAAATTTTATCTCAAAGACTCGTGGTTATTTCTTAAGTATTTGTTTTACTGTAAGATCAGTAACAAAGACAATTTGTTAGTGATGTTAGATATAGAGTCTTTATATATAAATATTTTACATGATCAGGGATTAAAATTAGTACGACATTATTTGGCTAGACACACTTTCATTGATAATGTACGTATTAACACTATATGTGAACTTACTGAGATAGTTTTAAAAAAATAATTTCTTCATGCTTAATGATGTTATTTAGCATCAACAGAAAGGAGTGGCAATGGATGCCAAAATGGCCCCTGCATATGATAACCTAGTCCTGAATTTTATTATCTCCAGTAAAGGCAGAAAGGTACAATTTTCAGACATTGAAGTCACATTAGACAATGTTAAATTTGAGTTTATTACTAGCAAATATAGGAAGAAAACATTTAGGAACAACTATTTAGACTACATGAGTCAGCATCCTGCTTTTATGAAATTGAATATTATCAAAAGAAATATGTTTGGCTTTCATGGGTCATCAGTGATGATTTAACTTTCTTTGAAGAAAGCAGGGTACTGAAATATTTATTCCTGCAAAGAAGTTACACAGAACACCTTATAGCTAAGTTTAAGAATGAAATAATTACTTGTAGATGTATTAAATATCCACCCATTTTAAAATATGGCTTTTCAGTGAATACAAGGAAACAAAAGGTTGACTTCAGTTATCGTTTTCCTCTTCTCGTTAACCATGACATGAGTGAAATTCAAGCTATTATTCAGAGAAGCTGCTGCATTATATAGGGCAACAAGGATCTGTTTAATACTAGTGCACATTTTTGTTTTAAAGAAAACCAAAACAAGACTTTTTTTGAGACAAAAGACATAAAATGCAGATGTTCAAATGTGGCAATTGCAGATTTTGTAATAATATTTATGTTTGTACTGAATTTTTTTTTACATACTGTGATTTTTTGGTTAAAATGAATGGATATTTTGATTGTAAGTCAGAAAATGTTATGTAGGGTTTTGTGCCACCTGTCCTGGCTTCTATGTCAGGAAGATGACTAGAAGTTTAGCTGATTGAATTAAAGAGCACAATTCAGCTATTAAGAATAAAGATCTAAAAATGGTTTGGCAAAACATAGCACTTTATGCCCCAGTTTTTCTAGTTTTAAATTCTTAGTACTCGAACAAGCAGCACATTTTATTGGCAATGTTAATTCTTGTGTAGAAGTTAAACAATTAAGGTGGCCGTTACTAATTAACTAGGATACATTTCCAGAGTTAAATGACAATTTACATACTAAATGTGCCCTGAAATCGTATAATTAAAGAAATGATGTCACAGGTTAATTTGTAACTATTTAATGTTTTATTTTTCCAATTAATTGATAGGAAATGACATTATTTGAATAGATAGGATGCTTTTTATATAAACTGTGGTTCTGACATTGCAGTTATGTTTTTGAAGAAGTTCTTTGTAATAAATTGAGAACGAAAGTGCTTAAAATCCATTTGTCTGGCTGTTTCTTTCGTCCATCTGCCATTGAATTTGATTTTTCATGTAATTTTGATTTGTACTTCAGTGGCAGTTGTGAGTTTTCTTGCTATAATAACATAAAAAATAGGTTATTTAATTTTCTTAATTGGTGGTGAACTGGCAGCTAGCATAAAGCAGTACACAGCAGTTAGTGGACTATGGCTTGACTGGAACCTGGACAATCAAGGGGTTCCTCAAGGACTAATTTTAGGACTCTATCTTCTTAATATCCGTCATACCTAGATAGGTGAATATACCATTCAATTTATGCTGCCAACATGAAACTGGGATAATAGTTTCTAGCGCTGTTGGTTGTTGTATAGTTCAAGACACTCTACCTAGATGACTACTCTGCGCAGATCAAAACAAAATGAGAATCGACCCTTCTAAAAATAAATTTATGTCTTTCAGTCCTAAGAAGATGGAGTTGGACTACAGAACTAGTAAAAAGGAATAGGAAAGGGTTTATCAGTTTAAGAATTTAGGTGCCCTTGTAGGCACTAAGATGTATTTTACAGACCAAATAAGTAATGTTTATAATGAGGAGTAAAAAGACTATTGGTTGCATTTTTGAGGTTAATCAAATCTAGATTTCCAGAGGAAATGATCAACCTATTCTGTAATTTATAAGACTTTAGTTAGAATACTATTACTCTATATAGTCAACTTATACTTAAATTCACTTTCATAAGCTAGAAAAAGGTAATGAAGGTGATAACCAAAAGAGTTGGTGGACTCAGATATCTGAATTATAAAACTAAATTACATATACTTGGATTGTTTTCCTTTTTTCATTCAAATTACAGGTGACCTAATCACTTTGTAAGGAGAGGCAGAAGATGGTTATCTCTTTGAATATAGTTATAACTCTGAACTAAAATGTAAGCATTATGAAGTGTTTTGGAATGTTAAAGTCAAAGTCAAAGTAAACTTTATTGTCATTCAGAAATCACACAAGTGCAAAACTGAATGAAATTCCATGTCTCCGGACTCAATGTGCAGACAACATATAGACTATTTTCACAGACATTTACACATGTAACACCTAGCTATTACATCACAGACATGCAGGTAGACAGACAAATTTTGCACATAATTAGAAACACATTTTAACACCTTTCAAACTGAACACTTACTTGCATGAGACTTTAGTATTGCAAAGGTACTTGGTTAAGACATTGCATTGACCCTTGCACAAAAAGAGACATTGGAGTATTGCACTGTGAACATTAGAGTATTGCACTATGGACCTTGAGTATTGTATACTCTATAATGTATGTATACTATACATTACATACTACTGATCATTGGAAATCTTTATTCAAGCAAATCAAAAAACATTTAGATAAGGTAAGTTTTGAAGTAGCTGATGTTATTGTGTTGAGTTCTTTAGGTGGGCATCATGGATTTTGCCATTACCTGTATCTAATGTGACATAATGTGACATAATGTGATATGATGATTTATTCCATAACATTAGATAGCCAGCTGGGAATAGTGTATGGTCTTACACTGTAACACAGTCATAAGTTACTGAAACACTTGCACCTGACTAACCCGATTTTATTTATGGATATACTGTAGTAGCCAAAACTGAGTGACTTTGAATAAATTATTTGGCTTGTGTTACTTTGATTATAAGATTCCACATAAATGTGTGAGTGAAATTTTTAATAGGATGATATATATATACATATTATGTTTCATTTTATTTTTAAGATTTTATTTTTACCACTGCTCTGTATTGATTGATGACCTAATAGTTCCTTTTCCTACCTACCTGCTAAACATACTGATAAATATAAGCCTTTTTCCCAGACTATGGAAGCAGTCAGAATTTATGACCCTGTAAAGTACTGTAACCTACAACACTGAAAACTGTAGACCCGCTATTTAAAACCATTAAAAAGATCATCCACCATGAAACCACCTACCATGTGACTTCCAGTAATACAACATCAGCAACTCAACACAGATTCAGAATCAATTTCAGCACAAAGACAACATCGCCAAAATTTGGTACAGGAAGTAGCCAACATTTGTGACATAAAAAAAGCCTATGAACACAGTATTTTGTATTCTTATATTTCAGCAAAGTATTTGACATAGGAAAACACATAGTACTTCTACAAAGCCTACTGGAAGTAGGATGTGACCACACTACAGTAGGTTCATAGGTGTGTACTAGGCTAATGACCCTGGAACCTTTACAAGTCTAGCCCATAGGATTACCCTGGCATCATGCCACTCAACCTTAGTTCCTAGTGCCTCTGTCGAGTAGAGACACTGGAGTGATCTCCAGAGTGAATTTTCTATTTCCCATCCACTCATCAAGATTTCTCTTGAAGAGGGCCAGTGAGGTGCTCTGCTTGACATGTATGGGAAGTCTATTCCATAGCATGGGCAGTCTCTGGGTTATGAACCTGTCCCTCCAGCATGTTCTGTTGATTGTGGTAATGAGGTTGAGGTCTCTGAAGCGTGTGGTGTGGAGGGATTGGGATTTCTTTAGATGTAGCATTTCTAACAGAGCTGGGTGAGACATGGCTTTGTAAGTAAAGAAGCGATCATCTCTAAGTAGGCAATACCAGACAGAGAATAGTAGTTGTAGTTTTTTGAATCTATCCATATAGGACAAGTGTTTAAGGCCTAGGATCCTCTTTGTGAGGAACTTTTGCAGCCTCTCCAGTTGTTGCAGGTGTCTAGTGAGGTACATGCCAAATGGGGCATTGTACTCAATGATTGGCCTAATGAGGGAATAGTAGAGGGAGACAATGACCTTTTTCTTCACGGATGCAAAACCCTTAGTAATGAGATGTGCCACATAGAAGGACTTTCTGACCACAGTGGCAACGTGGTGGTCAAGAGAGAGGTTGCTGTCAACCTGTGTTCCCAGATCTCTTATAATGCCTTCTGTGTTCAGTGGACTACCATCAATGTAGTAATTCAAGGGAACCAGGTTTTTCCCAAGGGGGATGACGACACATTTTTTGGCATTGAGCTTAAGGCCATGGTTCTGACACCAGTCGTTGGTGTCATTGAGGCCTTTCTGTAGGATGTCAGCATCACTTGGGGAGTTAATAATAGCTCCCAACTTGCAATTGTCTGTGAACTTTGTCAGCCAGAGTTCCTTCATGTTGGCCTGGACTTCAGAGAAGTAGATACCAAACAGGAGAAGACCCAGGACCGAACCCTGTGGGACTCCACTCATGACTGGTCAGCAGTCTGACTTGGAGTCAGCTACTTTCACACTGTGGGTTCTATCTGTGAGCCAGTTTACAACCTACCTATTGATGTAGGGGTCGATGCCTAGATTAGTGAGTTTTTCTATGATTCCTGAGTGGGGAATGGTATCAAAGGCCTTGGCCAGATCAAGGCAAGCTGTATGAACCACCTTGCCTTCATCCACAGCTCTGGTGACTGACTCAAAGATGTTGACCAAGTTGAGCAGGTATGATCTACCCTTCTCAAAACCAAACTGTCTAGGATCCAGAGTTTGGGGATTTCCTATATCCTTGTTTATTAGGTCCATGATGATGCGTTCCATAGCTTTGCATATCAGACTCATCAGGCTAATTGGGCGATAATTCCCAGGTTCTGTAGTCACTCCTCCTTTGTGGAGAGTGATGACTGTAGCAGTGTGCCATTTGGTAGGGACAAAGCCTGAGGTGAGGCTGTGATTGAACAGGGCACACAAGTGAGGTGCCAGTTCACTCTGTAATCCATGTAGAACACAGCCAGGGATATTGTCAGGTCCCATAAAAGCTGTATTGTTGGCCTTGGATAGTGCTGATTTATTCTGTGCAGCAGTAATACTGGGTGCCTGGCAATCTACTGGTATTGTGATTGGTCCTTTGGGGGGGAGAGAGGGGTAAAGTTAGCACTGAATCTGTCAGCCAGTATATTGGCAATATCTGTTGGCTCGGTATAGGAGGTACCATTGTGCAGTAGCTCAGAGCAAATCTGGGTATTGCCGTGGAGATTCTTTACATAACTATAGAAAGCCTTGTGGTTGTCTTTACTATCTGCTGCAATTCTGTTTTCATAGCTAGCTTTATAGGATTTGATGAGGGATCTCAACCTTTTGTTGAGGCTGATAAGGGAGTTTTTCAAGTCTTAGGACTTCACCTTATTCCTCATCAGTTTCCTCCTTCTGTTGTAGAGTTTGTTAATGGCAGGGGATCACCTGCCATAAACAAACTCTAAATCATACCTCAGCAACAAAATGTAATCGGTCAATTAACAAAATGGTTTCTCAGTTCACCAGCAGCAGTGGACTTCTACTGGGATCAGTGTTAGAGCCCCTATTCATCACAATATTTACCAGGAACTTGCACAACCATACAAATGGAACAACCATAATATATTATGTCTATTCAGCTATCATGCGTAGTACAGATAATATCAGTCTTATCAAGACAATGCAAACACCCCTTAATACATTACAGAACTAGCCCTCAATACATTACACACCTGGTTGAAGGAAAATAATCTGATCCTAAATCAGAAAGAAAAGAAAATATAATACTGTTCAGCAGCAACAAATGTGGATATGTTAAAGCAACAAATGTCTTCTCCCTAACAGGAGCTAGCATTGAAGAAATTGTTCAACATACCAGGAATATTTTGGACAAACTACTCTTTCTAACAGCACAATAGTAATAACATAACAAAACTCCACAGACTCAAGTACAACCTATTATGAATTTCAAAGAAAAAGATTGATAAGTTATTGTAAGTTCCAAAGTTATTCTATGGAGTCTTTGGCATCAAGAGTCTAAACAAACAAACAAACAAACAAACAAACAAACAAACAAACAGCTAATCAACCTACTTCCTGCAGCCTGAAAGAAAATAGCCAAAATGTCTGTTAATAAGCAATTCTACACACATCACTGCCTAATTTTGCATAACCTTCTCTGGGCAACATTTGAAAATAAATACAAAAAACACTCACACATAATGTGCTATACAACAAATAAGTCCTGATCTAAACCCAATGCTAAACTGGTATATGTTATCTGGTAAACCACATTCCTCTTTCATCCTGCTTCCAGCACTAAGGAAAATGAACAGTAATGTTGGAGACAGTGCCTCAGGTATCTATTGATAAAATGGAACATGCTACCAACAAGACCTAAAAGCAGTGCAAGTTAGTACCTCCTTCAAACACCTGCTTAAAAGCTTCCTTTCCTATGTAGCGACATGTTGCCGCACCATTTAACCCTTTCCTTAATTCATTACCTACGCATTACATAATATAAAACTTTGACTTGATGCTTTTCTCAACTCATTATCTACATATTATGTAATGCAAAACTAATTTTGTATCATTCAATGTGCCAGCAAAACAAAACTACTACGTTTGATGTAACTAAATAAAAATGCCTAAAGTCATTTATGTTTTTAGAAATACCTTCAAATATGCTGTGCAAAAACTAAGCCTACACGAAGCATGAAACAAAAGTACTTTTAATACACTGGTTTCATTCTCACTGTCTTTTTATCATTGTGCATATAACTGCCAACAATGTTCAATGTATTAAAATGTGCTGCCTCTAAATGATATCTATTCTAAATACCCTTAAAATGTACTACTTTACTACTTCTATTACTTTCTGTACATATGTATTTTGGGGGATTTTTCCTTTTGGCACCCCTCAGAAAATTTTCTTGGTTCCAGTAGGGCTAAACTTGTCATGAAGCAATCAAACAAAAATACATGCTTACATAACACACACACACACACACACACACACACACACAAAACATGTACAGACACAAAAACACCTATGCGTCCACACAGAAATGCACACATATAGATAAATAAGGAAATAGATAAATAGTTGTTTTTCTTCATTTGAAACTGCATGTCTCAAGGGTACTCCATCCTGCAGAAAAGCTGCCTAGCAGCTCTTATTTTTCCTTTTGTATAGCTGAAACATCATTTGGTAAACAAAGTACTGAACTGTTTGTTGTTCTGGGTAGGGTCAACAGTAACTGATACCCTGGACATATTTTGCTTTCTGCACTATGGAAAGGCAGTAAATGTTGCTATCCAAATATATTGCATCTGCATGTTGTGTTTAGTGCTAAATCACCAATTCTATCAGGTGACTTTGAGATCCAGGTGAGAGTCTGAGAAGGAAACCAACCTTGGAAAAGGAGAGTAGTTCTTTGAATTCTAGTTATGACCTATGAACTTTTGATAGTTTATAACTTGAGTCTATCAAGATACATCTGAACACCATGGTGTTGGGTGACTTTAATTACCCATCCATTGACTGAATAAATTATTCATGCTCAGACTCACTTGCTCAGTGGTTCCTCAACTTTGTTAACTCCAGTGCCCTAGACCAGCTGGTTGACACCCCTAAAAGGGGTGCCAACATCATGGATCAGGTGCTTACCAATATGGGGGATCACTGTAGCACCCCCATTGTGAGGTCTTCCCTTGTGAGATCTGACCACAAATCAGTCTCATTCAAATGTAACTATCACACCTGACCCCCCCTAGCAACATCTAAACTAAAAAATTCTCCAAATCAGATTATAACCTCTTACAGGATGGTATAAATAGCTTCACTGCACCTTCCCCCTCAGATGGAACTACCAATTATGACAAGTTCTACACCAGTGCTTTATACAAACACCTGAACAACTGCACTGACTCAGTCATACCCGATTGGAGCAAAACAAGCTCCTCAAGGAAGAGCAAACCTACTTGGTAGACAACTGCCATTAACAGGCTTTACAATAACAGGAAGAAATTGCTGTCTTAGAGTAAGAGGGAGCGAGCCCTAAACTGGAAACACTCCCTCCTCAGCTTAAATAAGCAAATAAGACTTCTTTTAAAGTCCTCTAAAGCAAACTATGAATCCAAATTAGGTTCCTCAACTAGGGACAACCATAAGGCATTCTTTAGTTACTCCATAACCTAAAAAGAAAGGCCTAGATCTGTACTGAACTGGTAGTTCATGATAGCACATATACTGAGCCTGTGGACATAATGAACTTGTTGGCCTACAGATTCTGTGAAAACTTCACTCTCCTGTCCCCACCACATATACCCCATGACATCCCTACCACCTGTCCCCTACCTTGTATCTCTAAAGAGCAGGTTGTAAATGCCCTCAATAAGGCCAAAAACACAGCATCTATGGGACCTGGTATCATCCCAGGCTGCATTCTATATGAGCTCCAACAAGAATTAGCAAGACCATTGGAAACTCTTTTCACTCATAGTCTAAGCACCGGCTTTATCTCAGCTAAACTGAAAATGGCAACTGTTTTTCCCTTGCACAAAGTTGGTACTTCCACTGACCCTGGGAACTATAGACCTATTAGACTGACTAGCCTTATCTGCAAGGTCATGGAGTGACTCATCATGGACCTTATCAACAATGATATAGGTAATCTCCAAACACTTGACCCTACTCAGTTTGGATTTGTCAAAGGGAGATCATGTCTGTTAAACCTGGTGGACTTCTTTGAGACAGTCATCAAGGCCATGGACGAGGGGAAATCTGTGCATATAGCCTACTTAGCCAAGGCTTTTGACACTATCCCCCACACAGGCATCATTGACAAACTCACCCAGCTAGGTATCAACCCTTATATCATTAGATGGGTCGCTAACTGGCTCACTGATAGAACACATATAGTCAAAATAGAGGAATCCACCCCCAACAGTAGATCTGTAGCCAGTGGTGTTCCAC
The DNA here is from genome assembly GCF_019279795.1 of Protopterus annectens. NCBI lineage: Eukaryota > Metazoa > Chordata > Ceratodontiformes > Protopteridae > Protopterus > Protopterus annectens. The sequence continues at coordinate 1,443,254,866 of NC_056735.1, read as the reverse complement.
AGGGATCAGTCCTGGGACCTCTACTGTTTCTCATCTATTTCTCCAAAGTACAAGCAAAAACTAGAGGTCTGTGGCTGACAAATTTTGCTGATGACTGCAAACTGGGAGCGGTCATAGAATCTCCAAATGATATCAACATCCTACAAGAGGGTCTTAACAAACAAATGATTGGTGCCGAGGTCATGGCCTTAAACTCAGTGTAAAAAGTGTATTATCAGCCCTTTCAGTCAAAACAATGTTCTTGCTAGCTACCACATCAATAGCAGCATCCTAAGTATGTACTCAGTGTTGAGAGACCTAAGCACACAGGTTGATAGCAACCTTACTTTTGATGACCGTGTCTCCACAGTGATAAGAAGGGCATTCTATATAGCTCTTCTCATAACTACGGGCATTGCCTCCAGAAAAAAAGAAGTTATAACCTCCCTGTACTTTTCCCTCATCAGGTGAATAATTGAGTTCAGTGCCCCTTTTGGTATGTACCTTTCTAAGCACCTGCAGCAATTGAGGTTAAATAAAGGTTCTTCACAAGGAAAATTCTAGGTCTTCAGCATCTGTCCTATGTGGATCATTTGAAATCACTGTCATTTTATTCTGTTTCATACAGACTACTCAGAGGCAATATCTGCCTTGCTATAAGGTAATCTCTGACCCTGCTTTATTGGAAATGCTGCATATCCACAAGTCAAATGGTAGACAGGTTACTCACTCTAAAGAACTTAACCTGGTATGTGACATTAATAGAACTTGCTGGAGGGACAGATTTATCTCCCAGAGGTTACCACACCATTGGAACAGACTCCCACTTCATCTCAAACAGAGCACCTCATTGGCCCACTTCAAATGCAGTCTAGATGACTGGATGGGTAACCGTAAATTCACCCTGAGGATTCCACCTGTGTCCCTCTTGGACAGGGGCAGTAGGTGCTGATCGTGGAAATAAGGGTAGAACTTGGCTAGGATTGTAAGGGCCCTAGGGCCAACTGCTTAGTAACATCCTATGATCCTATTATGTCTCATGACCTAAGCATGTTTCTACATCTGGAGTATCACCATGCTAACTAACGTGTGCCAAAACAACATGATTATACTTTTTATATGTTTTTTTTGCACAAAGTTTTTTTATTGATTTTTAAAACAATCATTTAAACAACAAAATAGTAAACTATATACAAAATTTACAAAGGCCTCAAGCACTGTATGAAAAAATAAAGAAAAAAGGAAGAGAAACAAAGGGAACAAGCAATATAAAATGTAAAGTAGGGTACAATGTTCATTCATTCATACTTTCAATATGATTAATTAGTTGAAGATGTATCTGAATTCAATGACTGAATAAGAGATAAAACTTTTGTCCAAGAATTACCAGTCCATTTTCTTGGGTATATTCTTGATTCTTTAACTTTTATTTCCATTGATGCTACTTCAACCAAAAGGATCATGACATCTTGTCTGGTTGGAATGGAGGAAGATTCCCATCTTCTTGTAATACATTTTTTGGCTACTGCTAAAATTATCCAAAGAAGATATTTATTTTTGTTATTCAATACAATGGATTCATTTACATTCAGAAAAAATAAAGGTTTTGATAATATAAAACAATCAGTGAAGATGGCTTGGAGAAAATTTTCAATATAATTCCAAAATTTCTTAATGTGAGAACAATCATAAAAAATGTGAGACCAATCAGCCTTACACTCTATAGAGCATCTCCAACATATCACCTGTCCAGAAGAGTTAAATTTAGCAATTTTATTAGGAGTGTAAAAACCTCTATGTAGAAATTTCCAGGAGAAAATCTTCCATACTTGTAGATTAGAAGTTAATTTAGGAGAGTATAAAATATTTGATTTATTCATAGAAGATAGGGACAATGTACAATCTCTAGTAACAAAATCCCAAAATTTCTGGTTAGGAGTAGTTTTAGAAGTAATAACAATTTTATAGATTTTTGAGATTAAATTTTTCCATTTAGAATCACCATGTAGTATTTCATGCATAAGAATTATAAATTTGGGAGATGAACTGTAGGAAGAGCTCTGTATTGTTCTGCGCAAGTCTCGAGTGAATGAAAACAAACTATTGAGAATCAACCAGCCTGATGATGATAGACCAAACTCTTTCATCAAATTTTGTGCATCCAGTGCAACTAAGTTCTATATGTTTTTTTTTTTGACTAAGAGGTTCATCTTAGAAAAGTCATTGACAATGAAGACCCTGAAAGAAAGCTCTGTATACGAAGTACATCTTAATATAAATTTCACAAGATAAATATAATTTCTACACACAGAAATATGTATACATGTGAAGAAGAGAGCAAGTATTAAGTGGAAGTACAAAATAATTGATAAAATTCATGTAATATTTACACAGTGACAGCCCTACTTTGGTGTTTATTGCATCAGTAATTATGGGATTGAAGCTAACAAGAGCAGTAGTGTAATATGCATGTTGCATACTAAATACACATACATCCATGATACCAGTATGTACAACTGAGAGGAAATGGCAACAGTAAAACGTGTGTTGTTTCTCATGAATGCAAACAAAACACAAAGGAATACAGCATGTGGAGTGACAGTGGATTAAGGCTGCAGGAAAGAGTAACAAAAAAAAACTAATAAAATTATTTTATAGCTAGTTGCTTGAGGATATCTATCGTACCAAAAGCAAACCAGAAGGATAAACTTTATGAAAAGAACACATAGGACAAGGAAATGAGTATGAGAGAAGGAGGTAGGGAATATGAGAAAAAAAGCAGGAGGGAAGGTTGGGAGGCAGTCAGCATATGACTTATGAATTGCAAGACATGACATAATAGCAAGGGTGGAGATGGGGGGATGTTAGGGGACAGAAAGTGACTGAATACAGGACAAGGGCCAGGCTAATTCAATAGAGGATAAGAGGGAGGATGGGAAGAGTTGGTAAGAAATGGGGTGTAAGTGCAAAGGAAAGGGAGATACATAGACTGGAAAAGTAGAGGGAAGTCTGGAACTGCATATGTAAACCATTACATACAAGGTGTGACTTGACTGCCAGATTGAAGACTCTTTTAAAGGAAAGTTTCTGTGGGTTGAGAGATAATTTATTCCATTGCTTGGCTAAGTAGACACCATTGGTTCAATATTTTGTTGGTGGGTGGCTTGATTTATGCTAATGAGGTACCTGTGGTGTGATGAAATGGGTCAATAACTCAGATTATTCTAGGCAGTTACTGGAATATAACAGCACGTCAGCCACAGTTAGTTGAGAGAACTTCACTAGAATAAGTTATTATAGAAAAATCTGCCTTATTAGTAGCTCACAGTGATGAGAGTGGGAAGGTATATTATCAACAAACTGTGCAATCATCTTGCAGTTTAATTCAAGTGTATGTATGGTAGTTAAAAGAAGGATAATTAGGATGCAAGAAGCATACAGGGAGCTGAGGTGGAGGAAAGCACAGAGTGTAGCTGTTCTGATATAGCTGTCATAAAAACCTTGGCCCTGCACAGAATGCAATGCTTCAGATTGTTTTGTTTTTTTCCATAATGACAGACTTGATATTGAGGTCAGAGCTAAGCTCAGTGTTCATCATTGTCCCTGGAAGCTGTGCAGTTTTGATTGACTGAACTGTTCCACAGAGGTACTAAATGCATACAGAGTATGTGGGGAAGAGGCCAGTACATACCTGAGCAGCATGCACTTAATTGTGAGCGTGCATTTATGAAATGACCATAGCCTGATAACTACTTTTCAGTGTTAAGTCAATGCCAAAGCATTGACTTAACAGTTGGTATACTACAGGCTGAGCAGAGCAGCCATGACCCATCAGCTTGCTTTATTAACCTAATAGCAGCACCGTAGTAATTTAGTGTGGCATCCACAAAGTTGCAAAATGGAAATGGTCAAGCACTGACCCTGTGAAACAATTAGAGGAATTGACAGATTGGGGAGCAGTTAATATTATCCTAATACGAGCCTGAAATCTGTCTCTAGGATAACTGCTTAACTGCTCAGTACATCTGGAGATAATACAGAGGCTAACAGCCTGCTTAAAAGGAATTAGTCACTGACACAATGAACTGAGTTTAAAAAAGTCAAGGATAACACCTGTGTATTCTGTTAAATCAAGGAATGAGCTGGGTACACTTTTTTACGTACTGTAGGCAAATGGATGATGGGAAGGTGGGACATGATGTAAGACACAGTATGGTGTGCCTAATCTTGTTGCAGTGTTCAGCCTGGATTTAAGTATATTTTAAAGGCTGCTGATCTGCAAATGTAACAGAGATGCATGCCTGATCATTAAGAGAGATCCAGGCAGAAGAAGGAAACAAATATGATCAATAACCTTCATCACAACAAAACCTTATAAATTACTTGAAACCACGTTTTAATGTATAATTGTGGTGGGCAAAACCCATGAATTACAGTTTGACTTGATTGCTTTTAGCTTGTCCAGTGTATTTATTGATTATCAAATACCATGGTTTCATAAAATGGACTGCAGCAAATGTGGTTATTGAACTGCTAGAATAAAAGGTTTACTGGAGTAAACCTCTATGGATTAGCCCAGACAGCAAATGCTGACTTAGACTATGCCAAATGTTGCAAGAGAGTCTTAAGACATGGAAAATTAAAAGGCATTTAAAGCAATGACAGTAAATTAAAGGTTTTATTTATTAAGTTAAATTGATAGCACTTTTTATGAAATCATTGTAAGCTGCAGTTTTTTTCTTCTGAATATGCCTTAGCCATACAGTTCACATCTATGAATAATGTACTTAAAAGAGAACATGTCCATTGTTTTTGTATCCTTTGCAGTAATAAGTATTTTATAGGCATTGGTTTAAGATGCTGTAATGTTTTTTGTTGCTTCTTACTGCTTTCTTAAATCCTTGACATTATTTCCAAGAAATGTAGAAATAACCAAAAAGAACATTGCAGTATTGAAGCTGCAGTGATAACTTTTTCTGTTTTAGGAAGATCTGAACTGTTTTATAATGGCATGCCTTTCATTTTCTCTGGTACACATTCTGAGTTTAATCACTAGCTTGCAAGGCCAAAACGATTATTGTTACAGGTATTGGGGTGATGGAAGTAACACCTACATCTTTATGTACAGGTTGTAATATGATGTGATACAGTGTCACTCAGCATTGGGCACAACAGTCTCTTTTTGAGCTTTGATCTGACCTATCAGGCTTGCACAGTGGGCAGGTAGAGACCATATGATTCAAACCCATGTCTACAGGAATCAGGTCATAAAGATCTCTAAGCCGTAGTCTTCTCTGTTATACTTCTCTCGAAACTGAGGCAGCTCTAACATAAGTCTATAACAGAAAAGTTATGACCATAAAATACTGGGACTGCATTGTACCAGTCTATAAATATGGCAGATCATGTAAAACCCTTTATTTAAAAAAATGTCTAATTTAACATAAAATATTTCACTCTGCAAAATGTCACAGAAGCTAATTTTAGGGGGAAGTACTACGCCATATGACCTCAGAAACTAACAATGTTTAGATTTCATGGCAGTACATTTGCCCACAATGTTTTGAAAAAAAAATCATTTCTGACTAGCTAGTATTAATGTTGTGATTTATGATATTGCCATCCATTTTCTTTTATCACTTCATTTTTGCTTCCCTCAGAAATTTTCCACTAACATTGTCTCTCCTTTTAATGCATATTTCTTACAGAAATGGGATCTGTACTTGTCATGTGACCAGCCCATGCCTTTTCATGCAGAGCTCATCACTATGATAGCACAGTGATTCAAACCCATCTAAGCAGCTGCCTGAAGGCTATTATCACCCCATAGCAGGATTTGTGCCAAAAGTGTTTTGCATTTTTTCTGAACTGAATCACTTCTCTTTGGTAGTTATGTACCGGGCAGTAATGCTCTCAGTTTCATCATATTCTGAACAGATTTAATTTTGAGTTACTAGCAATGAGTTAAACATTTCTGAATTTAGCACATTATTTTGGAAAGTCAAAGAAAGAATGCATTTGATTTTTTTTTATTTTAGAAGAGTTTCAACAACACCGGATGCCAAAAAACAATGTTTATTTGAAATTCGTAGTAAATTTCTATGGCAGGGCTGTAAAGATTTCTGGCTGCATTCAATATTATAGCTATGGTCCTACTGGGTCAGAATTCTTTTGAAGTCAAGAATTTACTGCTATGTTTTCCAGAGAAAGGAATTCATTCAATAACCAGTTTGGGCTTAGCAATATCATCCATAGGTGTTTCTTTTCACAGCAAAAGGTTGACAGCATTATGGCAACTACAATTCTTGATAATCACAAAAGAATGGGCAATAACTTTTAAGCTACAGACACCTACTCTATTATACATAATCTTTTTTTTAATGCTAAAAGTGTAAAATACACAAAGTTACTTCTCTACCAGTCAGCAAAATCATTCTCTAATACTTAGCATCTACAGTATTCTGCATGGATAGTCTGAGAGTTTATCTAGACAAATGCTTAGTAGCTGTCCATGAAACTTAAACCATCGGTGGCAAGAAGAAGGAAAAGCATGTGGCAGTTTGTTAAACTAACATAAACTATGGGCCAAGGATGTAAAAAAAATCAGTGTGAATTATATTTGCAACACAGTTATATCTTGTAATGATAAAAATATTTACTCCACAATCTATAGACTGTTATTCGTCTTTTTATTTCTTGATGCTTTTTGCCTCCTTCTCTGATGACCGTTCAGCATCCCCTGCTGATTTTGAGCTCATTTAGTCCCACATACTGGTTATTCGGATTATAGAGATTAAAGCTGACCAGAAGGACATCATGTGGGCAGCTATGGGGAGGTTTGTATCATAGCTGGGATTGTTGCAATGACACCATCACTTGATGGCTGATGTGATTACCAGTGTCACCTCAGGACATCCTATACCCCTCCCTATGCATGTGTCTATGTGTCTGCTTCTTCCCATGTATGAATGTGATCTGCCATTATGGGCTTAGGATGGCTAAACTCACATTCCTGGTCCTGGGTGATTTTGGTACCACCCAATGCTCTTTTTTACGTGATAATACACAGCCAACCAAAATCACCTCTACTTCTCCCCAAATTGTCTGAACTGGTTTCAGTCCTTTACTCCCATTCCCGCCTGCTTGGCTATCCTATCCCACTACATGGCAAGTATTTGAACTCAAGTTACACAGATCATAGCCTGGCCTTTTTTGTCTATGCTACAAAGCCAGGCTAACTGTTATATTTGTTCTTATAAAACAGGAAGGATGTATTTGTGTCCTACTGACATTCTGCATTTACTAGAGGCAGTTAGATATGATGAAGACAAGAGCACAAAACTAACATTTAAAGTAAGAGTGCTTGCTAGGAACATTAGGTAACAAAAGCAGGTCTTGTATTTTATCATATGATTTTGGCCAATACTTTACTGCCCTTAGATTTTCCTGAATTTTCATATCTCTTATTCTCATTCAGCCTTAGGACTTTACATTTTAAGCCTCAGTGTGAACATCTCTAGGGGAAATCACCTTTTCCATTAGCCTTTCCGTGCCCTATAGCCAGATTTTAAGTTTCCAAAATCTGTGGCTTGGATGCTTGGTTATTAAGCTCAGGCCTAACAAACTGCTTAACATTCAGGTATGCCATCCTTACCACCATACTGTTAAAATATGGAGGCCAAATTGCATGTTGTAAACATCCTCTAGGTGTGTTTGTTTATCCCACTTCTGGCCCAACACAGAATACCATTGGTGTAAATGACCACTGGGATCTTACCTGGTAACCTTGCAAATGCCTTGAATTTCTTCAAATAATCCATATGTTACATGATTTATTACAGTACGATATATTTGCTCTTTGAGTAATTTAGTGGCACATCTGTGACATTGATCTACTTACCCTGTTTTTGTGGTGAACAGAGATGATAGAAAGCATAAAGGGATTGAGTGTTATTGCAGTTAAGGTCAAAGACAGATTTATTTGTTGTCTTGGTGCCCCATCACCTGCAAGTCGACAATTGTTAATGAGATGTAGGGCCTTTATAGAGTAGGTGTCTTTTATCATGTCATTAAAGGTCAGTTTTAAGTATATCACTACTAATTTCACGGTTAAACTGTTTAGAAAGGCTCTATTAGATGAGCATTAAGACCACCTAAGACTGAAACTATAAACATGGATGGTCTTAATATTGACAGAAGCCTGAATACTGACCCCTCTGTCCATGTCCTGATCAGAGTTTGTGATATTGCTCAGATTATATTATTACCCTGGACTGGGTTCTTTGTACTATATTGTGTAACATAGGGTTTGCTGTCATACTGTAAAGCTCTTCCAGTGACCAATATCCTACCTTTGTTCAGTAGGGGAACTGCCACATTAGGAGGTTCATAGGATCATAGGATCATAGGATCATAGGAAGTTACTAGGCTATTGGTCCTGAGGCCCTTATAAGCCTAGCCAAGAGTTTAGCCTATGTTTGCATGAGTTGCATGAGTTTCAGTCCCATGGCTGCTGTACCTCGCCTGAGCACATATGCCAGTTCAAGTACAAGTGGCAGCCAGTACAATCTACAAGATTCTCAAGTCTCTGAGTGTGAGACAGTGTTGTTTGAGCACCTGCGACTTGAAACAGATCTTAATTATATGCATGTTTTCTGGATGTGTACCTGTGTATGCATGTTATTAGTATAAAATCATGTAATATATATTTATATATATATATATATATATATATATATATATATATATATATATATATATATGTATATCTGATTACATGGGCAATCTGTTCAAGTTCTTAGTATTTGTAAGCATTTCTGCTCTTGTGAGCCAAAGCACTGACTGAAGTGGTCCACTGTAGATCGGTCCACTACCCCAGTGGCTCTTCCATTTGTGAAACCATGCCATCTTAAACTCCATATTGTAGTGGGCTATAGTCACTTAACCAGGGCCAGCCTTTGGTCAACTGGTGCCCTAGGCAAAAGGGCTCCACAGCACACAACCCCACACCACCTGGTGCCTCATCATGGTCTGTTTACACCATCCAGATTACTGGAAAGGTGCCCCTGCTAGAGCAATGTCCTAGGTGGCCACCTACTTGGCTTATGCCTAAGGCTGGCTATGCACTTGACTGCACTTTCCTTTACCATTTTCCTACTACATATGCTAAGTAATTTGTCTATAATTTCTTGCTTACTTTGGTATTGTAAGTCCTGGAGGACAGATGATTAACTTTTTGCATCCCTTACCAAAACTGGATTTAGCAAATAGCTAAATAAACATACCTTCTGTTAGCCAGCTATATTTCCTTTTTAGCAATAAATATGACAGAACCCTCCCAAGAACCCCTAGGGCTCATTCTGCTAGAGCAATGGCTATCTGCACAGCATTTTTCAGTAATCATCTACATGGCTTCAGCATGGTCCCCCCCTAATAATTTTTAGAGGCACTAGAAGCTCTACTGTATCTCACACTCCAGGTCATCATTTAGAGCCACTGTCATTAGAAGCATGTTCCCATAAATGAAGATTAGATGGGGTCTTTTCTAAGGGGTTACTGAAGAGCGACCTTTTCTTATCACACACAAAGTGTTATGAGCACTTATTATAGGAACAACGTGAGCAAAGTCCATCTTTGGTTTTAGTAACAGACCCACTCTCCATTCCCTACTTTATTGTCCTTTTTATGTCTTATGCTTGTACAGACCTGAAGAAAAGTGATGTGTGAAAAGGGGGAAAGAGATGGCAGCCAAGGAAAGGTTTACTTGCCGATTGGTGCTAATGTCTGATAAAGGTTGCTGAGTGATGATGAATGTGATGTAAGTCCTAGAGTTACCTGAAGATGTATCTTTGTGTAGATTTGTCTTTATGGTTAGTGCCCAAACCTTTTGCAGAAACATTCTTTCAGCTGAGGGTTGTAGCAATCCCATGGCTGAGAAAATATTTTTTTATTAAAAGAGATAATATGCATGTGTACAAATGCCAGATGTTAGGCTGGTGAGCTGAGTGATGTCAGTGTTTGCATAAGACACAGACATCAGTCAATTCACCGACCTAATGTCTGTCATATGTACAGATATATCTCTGTTGATGCAGTATTTTCTCAGTCGCAAACAGAAAATGAATTCGAAGACTACATAAATAACCACATTTGGAAGTGTTGCAGTGTCTGATTTGATTTGACACGCAGCAAAAGGAAATGCATGACTGTGGAGCTTACCCCTTCTAAATATATACTGACATATACCCGTAAGTAATATAATCTCTCCTTTATTTCCTGTCCCCATAAATTACTTATCTATTGTTATGGAACATGCTGACATTATGTTTGTGAAAGCCTGTGGAAAAACTTATTGCTCAGCTGATGACAGCTTGCACAATGAAAGTGGAGGAAGGTTAAGTTAATAACGGACCTTACTGAAAAGAAACATTTTGAAAGCACAGACATTATGCTACCCATTGTGGCAATTAAAAAGGCTTCACTCATATTTATATTACAGAATTTAATAAATGTGTCAATTGATGTGTGTATGTAAATAAATTATGTGATCCTTTTACACATTTTATTAAATTTCTTTGACAATGTGGTACGACTGTGTGACAGCTGATTTGTAAAGCAATGTTTGGCACTTGTTTCTGACATTTGTACATCTGTCATGGCTTGAACCTTTTAGTAAGGGCTCTGGCATATGCACAATCTATGAAAAGTTCACAGCTAAATGCAGATCAAATTTTGGAGCTTTAAAAGAAAGAAATTTGTTGAACCGTAAGTCATTGTAAATATCTAATTTGAACAAAATACCCTGCAACAAGAGTCAAGCCAAACTGTGTTAATGTATGTCCGTATATGTGGATCTGACAAAGATTTTACCTCCTATTCTTTCTGTTTTAGCATCACATCAATCTCAGAAAGGAGATTACAAAGTTCAGTAAAATGCTTTTTCACTGACTGTTACTAAGCAATATTTTACAGAATTGTGCTTTGGTGAATTTGCATATTCCAAATTAATGCAGTGTGAGTAATTTTCATGTAAAGATTTCATTTTGTGCTGAAAGGCTATCTGAAATTGTGTATAACAGTGCTAAAAATAAACTGAAAAGTATTTTAGAAATTAGGCGATATTTGGCCATGCCCCCTGCTTGACCTTAAAGCTTTCCTTCTGATAACTTCCCTAGACCATCATTTCACAGGTGAGAGACCTTTGGCTTATTCAGTTCCTGCTGTATAAGAGTTGAGAACGCTAGGATTGTGTTTTGCATTTAAGTTAATTTTATCTGTGTGTCCATTATTGCCCAAGGGCTGGGGTGCAAAGGGTCTTTGCAAAGTACAGAGCACCTCACTGGCCCTCTTAAAGAGAAATCTTGATGAGTGGATGGGAAATAGAAAATTCACCCCAGGGATCACTCCAGTGGCTCTACTCGACAGAGGCACTGGGAACTAAGGTCGGGTGGCACGATGCCAGGGTAATCCTATGGGCTAGGCTTGTAAAGGCTCAAGGGCCATTAGCCTAGTACACACATATGAACCTATGTCACTGCATGTGATCTATTTCAGTGGCCTTGCCTACATTCCAGGGTCCTTGCCTCATTCAGACAGTACCACCTGAGGGATCTCCAGTCTCCAACAGGGATTCCAGCACAGAGTGTGTCTGGATAAATGCTGTCCATTCTGCCCCCCCCCCCCAGAGAGAGAGAGGTAGGCTGTCATTCTTTTCCCTCGTCAGTTCCTACAGGTGTCTACAGCAGTAATTGACTTTGAATTGACCAGGTCATTGTCACTGTTTTGTCACCCTATAACAATGGAACTGGCGAGCCATTTCACTCTAATTGTAAAAGTCTTGTTCAGGGAAAGCTGTAAAACAGGGTGTAGTACAGAGCCATGCAAATGGAATGTCTATTCCTTCTCATACTAGCATGTCTAGCCTTCTAGCTAGATTTGCATATTTCATCCTGCTGTGTCTTTCCAATTGTAGCTGGGGCTGTTAAGGGCTCCATCAGTTTAATCTTATACATAGATTCCAGTGAATAGGTGAGGGAAGTAGACTTGTGGCATAGAGGACAAGAGAAAAAATCACATTGTAAATACTTCAGTCATGTATAAAATTGTGGATTTAAACACAGTGTGAGCAGCAGAATGTTCACAGAAGAGATATTGAGTAGGAATAGCATTTATACTTAAAAGATATATGTATGTATATATATATATATATATATATATATATATATATATATATATATATATATATATATATATTATTATTTATTTTAAGCATTTGCTTGCTGGGAAAGTCCAACTGGGCCATAACAGGTCACTTTTCAGCAGAGGCCTGGGAAGAAAAGCTCCATAGTTAACCAAACGGACAAAGTGTTATGCAATACAATACAAGACGAAACAGCAAATGTTAACAATCACATAGGAGATACAAGAATTAGTATATAATACATGTTTGCAGTGACATGTTATCATTCAGTTTTTAGATGTATCAGCCAGGTTGTATGGATCTTTGTTCTGCACAGTACTGTACTCCTATTAAGTAAGAAAAAATGTACACACAAACACACAATCATCATGTGCATGTGTAACATAAAAGCAGTGCACAAAAATTAGATGAAGCACCCACACTGAACTTGAAGCTATGAATTTTATGTCTTGAAACTTTTCCAAAAGAAAGATTGAGCATTGCCATTTTGCTAACATTCTTTCAGAAAGACAAAAACACAGACATGCACAGCAATGTAGTATGTGGCATTTTGTGTGATGTCACAGAATAGTGAGATAAGGGCAATGTCCCTTTACCTGGACTGTTGGGCAATCTCAGACTTAGAAATACATATTAGGTTGTGGGGAAGTGGAATGTCACAGTCTCCTACGTGGTAAATGCATGAGCATAACTTATTTTAGAAGTTTTGATGGCTCAGGAGTCAGTGTATATTTTTCAATGCTCTGGCTGCCAGCAAATGTGACAGTCAATACTCTGGCTCTGATATATATCAATATGCTTTACATAATAAATAGTACAGCTGTGTACAGGTTTACTATGGTTTTAGTGATCATAACAATGTTGAATCTGTAAATCACATGACCAGAAGGTCACAAGATGGGAATACTGATGTCAACTTGTTTGAACAGTGTCAAACATAAAATTTCCTGACCAGCATTGACACAGGAACAAGTGCCAAGTTCAGAAGTGAGGCAAGTCAGGGTGTTTGAACAAGTAGGAATCATTATTCTCATCTTGTGATCTTCTGGTCAGATGATTTAGAGGTTTGACATTGTTACAGTCACTAAAACTATAGTAAGCCTAAAGTTAGAATTGGAGAGACCACATCTACAAAGAGGCCAGTCACAAGTGGAGTCCCTCAGGGATCAGTCCTTAGATGGCTCCTTTTTGGCATTTACTTCTCTGAAGTCAAGGCCAATGTCAGTGGTCTCTGACTGACTAAATTTGCAGATGATTGCAAATTAGGAGCTGTTACTGAATCTCACACTGTCACATACGTTCTCCAGGAGAGGCTGACATAGACAAACAGCTGGTGTCAGAGCCATGGACTAAAACCTAATGCCAAGAAATGCATAATAGTATACTTTGGGAAGTCATCCACCCCTGGTAACTATCATATTGACAAAATACCCCATAGCATTGACCCAGTAGTCAGGAACTTAGGGGCACATATAGATAGTAATCTAGCCTCTGACCATCACTTGTCTACAGTAGTGAGGAAATCCTTCTGGGTTGCGCAACCTATAAACAACAGTATGGAATCTAAGTCCAAGGAAGTTCCGCTGTATTCAGCATTCATCAGACCTATCATTGAGTACAATGCACCCTTTGGTATGTACCTAACCAGGCATATCCAACAACTGGAACATCCAAAAGAATGCAGGGCTTAAGTAAAATGTCCTATGCAGACCGCCTCAAGACTATCCTTGCATTCTGTCTCCTACAGGATTTTGAGGGGAAATCAATGTCTGACATACAGGACATTGTCAGAGCCCACTCTCATGGACCTCCTGCATATCTGCAAAACAAACAGCACCAGAATTACCCATTCTAAAGACTTAAACCTTGCCTGTGATATAAATAGGACCTGCTGAGGTATGTATCCCATAGACAACCCCATCTCTGGAACAGGCTCCCCATCCATGTGAAGAAGAGTTCATCCCTAACCCAATTCAAGTGCAACCTGGACAATTGGATAGGGAACATGAAATTCATCCCTGGTTTGGCACCTATGTCTGTAATGGACACAGGCAGCCTTGTAAATGGTTTATCTCTCAGGCCCTAGCTTATAAATGTTTCATCTCACAAGCCGCTGCTTACACTTATCAAGGGTATCAGAACTTGTCAGAGATTTGGGATGCATGGCTAGTCTTAAAAAGGCCCTTGTGGTCATTAGCCTAGCAGACGCCTATGAACCTATGTACACATCCCTGCTAAAGCAGGGTCACATGTGGATAATAGTGTACAGAGTTTATTGTATTGACGATTATGGGACTTGTTGCCTTATCAGGTCCAATAACCATGATCATCAGTCAGGTTTGTATGCACACACATCAACATCACTGTGCCCAAGTATACAGTGCAGCTTGTCTCTTAATTATTCGAAGTATCAACATGGATAGGTTTCCTGCCTCCAACATTTGGTGTCCCTGCAGATGAAAAATCCCCTTCACATTTACCTGACTGCATCCCCCAAGACAGATCTGCAGCACCCAAATCAAGTCTGGGCTGATGCATCAAGACATCCTTGACCGAGTGAAGCAGAATCACTTGAGACTTAAGCCTAAAAAAACAATGAAATTGATGCTATATGGCATCATTAAGGTCTCCTACTGCTCCATTTCTGTCTTATCTAACTTATTATGGGGTAACTAAGTTGGGGTTTGTGTCTAAGGGTCACGTTTTAGAGTTTTACTAAATGATTTGCTCTCAGTCAGAGACTATGTGATCTCACTAGTGAAGTTATGTTTGTAACATTAGTCAAATTAAACATCCTATTCCACAATATTACATTTCCATAGCTGTCTATGTACTCATTTCGTCTTAGCTGAACTAATGCAAAGCATTTCCTTGTGCTTTTCTTTTTTTTTTTTTTTTGCTTAAATGTTTTTATTGATTTTAGAAAATGAATGCAATTTCATAACTTTGCAATATAAAACATACTTTACACAGGTTAACAACTATATACAATCAGCAACTATAAATCTAAATAAACTATTTACAGAAGTGTCTATGTTTAAAGATGTTATACATTTTACATTTAAACCTTCATTCCATTAGGTATTACAGTCATTTCTCTTCATTATTTCATTCACTTTCTTCTGTGAGTTGTAATAAGATGTGGTTCTTTCTGTTCTCACTCTAATGGTTTTCATTTCTATTTGTGATACATTCAAAACAATGTTTCTGTATTCCTTAAATGTGGGAGATGTCTCGCTTTTCCAATTTGTAGTAATTGTTTTGTGTGCTATAGTCTGTAGTGTCCATAAAAGTGAAAACCTTCTTCTAGCAACACATTGGGGTATGAGAGCATTAAACTGGATCAAAGGTTTAGATAAATGAAAATTATCATTAAAGACTGTTTGCAAGAAAGACTGTTTGCAAGAAAAAATTAATTTTATCCCAAAATGGTTTAAATAAATGTCAGTTATAAAACATATGCTTCCAATCTGCTCTCAAGTTCATTTTACATCTCCAACACTGTATGTATGCCTTGTGCTTCCTGATGGTGACCTGGAATATCTACTTACATATCATACCAATATTACTCACAAAATTCCCTTAGCTGTACTTATTGCAAAATGCCATGTAATGCAGATGTAAAAGTCATCTCTGTAGTAGGTTTTTGTTTAAATAAAATATCTTGTTTCAGTGAGATATGATTCTGTTAGCAAAAAGAATAACTCCAGTTTTGGGGAATGGAATGGAATGGAGATGTGCCATCACATTATAAGTCATGAATGTCAGAGTAAAACTGTATCCCTAAATAATTCATCATTCTTAACATGAAAAACAGTAATAACTCATCCTAAAATTTTCATTATTTAGGAGAAAATAGATACTATATATTTTTTATTTTGATTGATAGGGATAAGAGGAGATACTTTATAGATTGATGGTGAAAAGACACTGAGTTGTTTTCATTTTTTGGATGTCAGAAACTAATGGGGAGGACCATGAAAAGTACCATATTCAAGTTTGGCCTTTTGCAAGTTTTTAAAATTTCAGTCAGAATATCAGGGTGACAAGAACTAAAAAATGTAAGGATTGAACCAATTGCTCTATTTACCTTAATGGGGATGGCTATAATATGTCTACCGAATTTTAGTCTGTCATCAACAAGTGTCCTGAAAGCAGTGCATGTTCTGTAGTATCTAGATGACATACCTGGAGAGAACAGTATCCCTGGATCCTTGAGATGCTTTTCAATGTGCTGAGTCACATTTTATTAATATTTCTCTTATATGACTAGAATTCAGGTTGTTGCATAAAGCAACATGATTATTATGCATCCTACATTGATGTCAGCTGGATATTTTGATTGACGTATTTCAGGAAGGAATGACTGATACAGAAGATAAACAAGAGGATGAGGTATACCTGTGTGGCACAGGCTGGTGAGTTACACCTATGCAATGATACCTGTGTAGTACAGGATGAAAAGGTATTCCTATGTAACACAGGATGTGACAGCACATCTGGGTGGCACAGGATATGATGGCATAGCTATGAAGCACAGGAAGATGAGTTACAACTGTGCAATAATACCTATGTAGCACAGGATGATGAGATATAACTTTATAATACAGAACAATGAGATATACATGTGTAGAGCAGGATAAGTTACACCTGTGTAGCACAGGATGATGAGATATACATGTGTAGCACAGAATGATGATTTACATCCATGTAATACATACTGATTAGGTATGCCTGTGTAGCACAGGATGTGATGATACATCCCTGTGGCACTGAATGATGAGTTACACTTATGTAGCACAGGATGATGAGGTATACCTGTGTAGCACAGGATGTGATGGTACATCTGTGAGGCACAGTATGATGAGATACATCTGTATAGTACAGGATGATGAGGTATACATTTGTAGCACAGAATGATGAAGTACACCTGTGTCACACAGGATATGATGGTACATCTGTGTGGCACATGATGATGAGATATAGAGAACAGGCTAATAAGATATACAAGTGTAGCTCAGGATGATGTATGCCAGTATAGCACAGGATGATGAAGTATACCTGTGTAGCACAGGATAATGAGATACACATGAGACACAGGATGGGGTATCTCTGTGTAGCACAGAATGAAGAGGCATACCTGTATAGTACATACTAATGTAGCTGTAAAGGAAAACACAAAGATCAATGCACATTAGGTTCAAGCAAGGCACCCTTTATTACTTGCAGCAAGGAGACAAAGCGTGTAGGTACAAGGTTTGTCTGATTTTCCATTGTTCAGCCTACAGTTTTTATACAGTTTTCTACAAGTTCACAGAAAGATGCTATTATTAGATTTGCTGCTGCATGGTCAAATAATTGCTGTCTTGCAAAAACATGTTTTTTGAGAAAAACAACCTGGCCTTGAGTTTGTTTCAGCTTCCCTTAGTTTCTCACAATTCTTTCTCTAGTTCTGATATGATACATTCAAGGTACAGTCCTGGCCTCAATACACTTTCTGCTGACCATGGTGGATTTACAAACATCCATTGTTCTCTTTTCAGAGCTTCTAGCAGCTGCATATTTTCACACAGAATAAGCAGAATAAATATATTAACTCATTTTAACCCTTAATACACTAAACCTGCATATTGCAGTTATATATTTTAATACACTAAGCCTACATATTGCATTGCAGTTATACATTTTCCTAACATTTCCCCCCTTTTAATACTTTATTCGACTTTTAAAACAAGCATAAACAGTTTTTCTTCCCTTAACCATTCCCCACTCAGGATTTGCAGTTAGAGAGTCATTCAGTTCAAACTTGTGAAAGTATTTATTCAGCTTTTAATTAGTACCTCTAACTCAACATTCTGATAAAGTCTTTGAAATTGAAGTGTCTATGAAATTTTCAACTAGTCCTTTTATACAGGGGATGCAGCAGCATCCACACACCATCAGTAAGGCTGCCCCTACACAGATGGCAATCAGAATGTTCATCAAGATGCTGTCCCAACCCCCAAACCATTTTTGGAAAAAGTCTGTCAATGGATTTGGTTCTGGTTTGGTCATGGCTGACACTTGCTGAATTATTTCGAGATGGCTGTCTATTTCATGTTTGTTGTCAGGAATAAATGAACAGCACTCCTCCTGGATTAAAGCGCACAACCCTCCTTTTGCCGCTAGGGTGAAGTCGAGAGCCATGCGATTTTGAAGCACCACTGTCCTCATGGCTTTGAGTTCATCAGTCACCAATTCTAGGGCGGAAAAAGTCGCATTACTCATTGTCTCAAGAAGTTTGGATAGTTTTTTCAGCTCCCAGATTGATTTCACTGCTCCGTATGCTGGTATTATGCCCGCCCAAGATATGACGTCATCGCCCAGATCTATGTGCGACAGTCCTTTGTCACTCACATGGGCTAGATCATGGTGATATATCCAAGATGCATCAACTTGTCCCACTGGATTAGCGGGTTTCTTGATTTCTCGAACATTTCGAATTTTCCCCTGGGGTACTGTCGATACATGTATTGCTGGAATCAGATATGCCAGAAAACAGCTTCCAGACCAGTTGCCTGGTAGCCATTTATATGCTCTATCACCACACATGAAGTAGCAGTCAGGAATTGCGACTGAGATGTTGCCGATTTTATAGTTACCGGGCTTTTGTTGGGTCATAGCCCAGAACATTTTACTATACACGATTTGATTTTCATCAACCGTTTTTTTCTTTCAGTAAAGTCATTGCTATTGCTAACCTGTAATTGCTGGCCTTCATTTGTCATGGTGCAGGAATTCCCGGTACAGTGATGTATCACTGTCATATTATAGGTGCTATTTCCAACTTCTGTTTTTCTGTAGTTTTGAAAGCATACTGTTCCTCTTTTTGCCTTGGGTAAAAATAGGGTCACTTTTTTAATCGATGTCACATTCACTGCATCCTTCAGTAGTGCTTGCCAGGTTTGATTCATATTTAAGGGAATCTGTATTAAGGGTATTCCTCCATGTGCAGTAGGAATAGCTGCACAGACCCAGCAATTGGAGATATTGAGGGTGTCTGCATAAGCGTGCTTAATAGCCTGATAAGTATTGAAATTTGGGTACCACTTTGCACGTTTACTTCATTTTACTTATGTGGCTGAGAAGAGAAATGGCCACAATAAAAAGATTATTGTTACCAATACAGTCAACAGGATGGTCATGCAATATTTCTGCGGAAATGGTTGTTATACATTCCTGTTTTCTCCGGCTCTTTCAAACAGATGCATTTGGATTTTTCTTGTTTCCGTCATCTTCGCCCAGGACACATGATCTTACTCTCTGCCCTATAGGACCTTAGCACCGATGATTGCTTCACTGGGTTTGAGATGGATCAGTTCCTATTGATCTGACCCCCCTCCCCCTTTGTAGCCAGACTTTTGTGCTTAGGGTCCCATTGGAGAGGTAAGGTCTTTGTCCAGCTTGAAGTTCTTTACCAACTTGCATTGTGTCAGATGTATCCACGAAGCTCGCTCTGCTATTTTGACTACTGTATGTGTTGAAAGAAGCACCTGGTAAGGACCTTCCCACTTTGGCGATGCCCAGTTCTTTCACTTCACGATTTTAATTCACACCCAGTCTCCTGGCGTCACTGCCACTTCCGATGTTTCGGTTTGTTTTTGACCTGAAACAGAATTAAACTGCAACAGATGTTTAGAACTCAACAACTTTTTCATGTATTCAGCTAACGTAAAATCAGCTTCCTGGTCTGATGACATGAGAGGTTTCCACTGGGGTGTGTAATAAGCCCTCCCATACATCTTCTCGAAAGGAGTCAGTCCTTTTGCTGTAGGGACGGTTCTCATGTTCAACAGTGCCAGGGGTAAACAGTACAGCCAGGTTTTCCCTGTCTCAGCTATCAATTTCTTCAGTTTGCTTTTCAGTATACCATTATGTCTTTCAACCAGCCCCGCAGACTGCGGATGATATGCACAATGATTTTTAAAGAAATACCAAAAAACTTACTCAGCTGTTGTATGGTTTGATTTACAAAGTGCGTACCATTGTCACTATAGATTCTCTCCGGAATGCAGAACCTAGGAATAATTTCCTTAACAAGTACTTTTGCCACTATAGCTGCATCTGGGTTTTTGGTTGGAAAAGCTTCCACCCATCTGGAAAACATATCTATAATGACAAGGCAATACTTCTTATTCTCACATTTGTTCAATTCTATGAAATCTATACAGATAGTGTGAAACAGATATGGTGGTGTGGGAAAACTCCCTTGCTTGGGCTTTATTGCCCCCTGTGCCTGGTGTTTGTTACAAATCTGACACATTAAACAAAATTTTTTGGAATAGTTTGTAAATCCGTACATTGTGAACACTTGGTTCACCAGCTATATCATCCCCCCTGTTGAGACATGGCACTGCCCATGGCTCAACAATGCCGCATAATGGAACAAATTAGAGGGTAGTATTGGTTTTTGTTTTTTAGAGATGTATAGCCCATTTTCGAGGACTGCTCCTCGTTTTATTCATTGCTGTTTTTCAGCTTGCGTAGTAAGTGTCTGCATTGTTTTTAACATATTCAGATTTAACATTTCAGAGGGTTGTAATTCCTCATTTAAAAGAAATACCTTTGTAGCTGCTTGTTTTGCAGCTGTATCAGCTCTTGCATTACCTTTTGAAATCCTATCATGTTGCTTGGTGTGAGCTGCACATTTGCAAATGGCCACCTTTTGAGGTAACTGAATAGATTTTAAAAGATCTAAAATAAACTGCACATGATTTATAGGTTTGCCATTAGATGTTATCATTTTCCGGTTTTTCCACTGCTGTGCAAACACATGTACAGTGGAGAAAGCGTACTGGCTATCAGTAAAAAATGTTTACACATTTACCCTTTGCTAAAGTACATGCCCGTGTCAGGGCAATCAATTTTGCTGCCTGTGCAGATAAATGGTGCAGTAAAGATTTTGCTTCTATAACTTCAGTATCAGAGACTACTGCATATCCTACTAGGTTTTGTCCTGCAGGGCCCCTTTTGCAAGAGCCATTCACGTAGCATGTCACTTCAGCATTATCCAAGTGGACATCTGTGAGATCTTTTCTAGATAGTGTCTTTTGCTCAATTACCTGCAGGCAGCGGTGTGGTGTGCCATCTGCAGGGGTTGGTAGTAGAGTAGAAGGGTTCAAAGTCGTGCATCGTTTAATTGTCATATGACGTTGGCTCAATAATATAGTCATGCAGGAGAGATGCCTAGCAGGGGAAAGAAATGCCACCTTTTCTTGCAACAAGATAATTGCGACTGCATGGGGTACCCTCAAAGTGAGGGGGTAGAACAAAACTACTGAAGCTGATGCCTGTACTGCCATTGCAGCTGCAACAACTGCCTGGACACAGTGGGGTAGTGACCGTGCCACTGGGTCCAGCTGTGATGAATAGTAAGCAATGGGACGTTGCTTATCCCCATGTTGTTGTGTTAGTACTGATGTCATATAACCCTGCTTGCAATCTACAGTCTGGAAAAAACATTTATGATAATTTGGTAATCCCAGAACTAGAGAGGATGGTATTAATTGTTTTAGTTTACAAATAGCCAATTTTGCTTTTGATGTCCATTGTAACAAATCTTGCGCTGCCATGGGTGTCTTATATATAAGGTCAGTTAAGGGTGCAGATTCCAAGGCATAGTTTGGAATCCAGCTTTGACAAAAATTAGTTGTTTCCAAGAAGGACATTATTTCCTTCTTGGTGGTAGGCTTTGGTGCCTGCAAGATTGCCACTTTTCTGTCCTCATCTAATGTTTTATCTTCCTTGGATATCACATATCCTAGGTATTTTACCTGTTTTTTCCAGAGCTGCAGTTTGTCTTTGTTTACTTTATGTCCCTTAGCGGCTAAAAATCGTAGAAGTGCTACTGTATCTTTCCTACAATCCTGCAGGGTGGGGGCCGCTAACAATATGTCATCAACATAAAGTAAAATCTGACTACCCTTTGGTGGATTAAACCTTGCCAAGTTACTTGACATTTTCTGTGAGAATATCGTAGGGCTTTTACAATATTTATGTGGTAGTCGCGTATATGTGTATCTTTTTCCCTGAAATGTGAATGCAAACCAATACTGGCTATTTGGGTGCATCGGTATTGAAAAGAATGCATTACTAATATTTACCACAGAGAAATACTTTTGTTGAGGTTTTAAGTCATTTAACAGAGTGTGTGGATCTGGCACTATGGGTGCCCTTGGTATTACTGCGTCATTTACAGCTTGCAAATCCTGGACCATACGCCATTTTTTATTGGCTTTTTTAACTGGAAATAAAGGCATATTACACAGAGAATCGGGAGATTTCACTAGTACCCCTTCCTTAAGTAATGCTGCTATGATAGGTTTTATTCCTGCCTTTGCATTTTTTTAAGGAGTATTGTCTTTTTTGTGGTCTAAATGCTGATTTTGGTGTGATTATTAACTGGCCCTGCCGTACGGATAAGTCTTACATTTGATTTCCCTGTTGACCAGAGAGTCTATGGTACATTTTGCAAGGCGTTTTTTTTTTTTTTTTTTTCAGTAGGAGTGTCCATCAGCTGTCTTTGAGAGAATGCAGGTGCACACCTGGGTTGGTCTTTGTCACCCAATTCAATTTTTGTACTTGTATTTCCTGTCCTGACAGTTTCAGTTCTGTTTGTTTCTCCCATTTTGTGGCTTTTTCCCTAGGTCTGCCCACTGTATATTTTTATTCTTGGTCAGGCTAACATGTGGTAATCGATTAGATTTATAAAGTGTTAAAAATTCCTGAGGCAGCGAACAGCTGACTACACTATTTCCTTTTGTGTCCCAGTACAGGTTACGCAGTACCAATCTATTTGTATGGTTTTTAAATAATTTTTTTTTATATTTTTTATCGGGTCCTGGTGTATTACAAAAATATAGGGTACAGTGTAACAGGTGTTGTTTATCAATGTCGAGGGAGGGAAACTTACTGATGGCTACGTTCATCAGCTCCTTGGTCACAGTCCCTGGACCAGTTGTGACCAAGTCCTGACTATACCAATAAAATATTTCACCCCCCAATTGCACCGTAAAGGTGTCAGTTTGTCACTGTGCTTTCATTCCCTGCATGGTTGGGACTACTGCTATACCAAATAACTGCATGAGATCCCTTATTTTCTCCTTTACTATTATTAATTACCTGTACTTCTTCTATTTTATGTTTTTACATTTTTATTTGTCCTTTCTGCACTAGCCCCTTTTAATAATTTCTGACTATCATATAGTCAGTCTTTACCCTCCTTGTCTTCCGTAGTTGCTTTTTTATTTTTTTTGCAATCCCTTGCCAAATGTCCCTTTTTACCACATTTGAAACATTCACCCCTTTTCTTGCGTCCTTTAAAGTCTTCTGATCATTGATCAGACTGCCTACCTCCCTGTGCATTTTTCCTGCCCTTTTTTTCGGGGTGTACTATATAAACTTCTGCTTCGTCCTTTACAGAAAATACTTGAGCCTTTTTTTTTTTGTTATTGAAATGCCTTTTAGCATGCATAGCATATTTGAGTAGTGATTGTAGCCTGCTAGTTTGATGATCAACCATATGTTTTGTAATGAAACTGCTTATAAGTGCACTACTGCCTTTCAAAAATGCATTTTTTAACTGCTCTTTATATGGGGAATCTTGTTTTTGATCTTTGGGGATCTGCATCCCACAGTGGTTATTAAAACATTTCAGTAGCCTAGCGAAATATTGGTCAACTGTCTCACTCTCCTGTTGGATGCATTGATTAATGCACGTCCAGTCTGCCCTAGGTTTCCATTTTTCAGAGATGCGGTCTGTAAGTCCTTTTATTCTAGCGTCTAAATCTGCACTGCTATGAGAAAGGGGTTTTTGTTCAGCATCACGAGGATTTCAATTGCCACAAATCATGTACCAGTCTGGCCCTACAATTTGTCGAACTACCCTTTCTATTTCTTTCCCGTTTAAATGATAACTTAGCCTCATTCCTTGTAAATCGTCTGAAAATTTTCTAAAATTAATTTTCAGATGGGGAATCCCTTCTGTAGCTTTCCGGATATTTTGCAGAGTCCAGGGTCTGTATACTAAAATGGTTGGATTTTGATCATCCTGCCCAGCCTGAGGGTTCGGTACTTTTATGAGTGGACATATTTTTTCTTTTTTTTTTTTCCGCAGGTTGTTTGTCTTTAAATTTCTGCCATGACTCTCGATTACCTGCTTTTGTTTGGGACCTAGTTTTAATGGGATCCCTTATTTTAGCTAGTTTTAGTTTTATAGCGTCCCTATCCTCAGTGACCACAGGATATAGCGGAGGTGGATCTACTTGTCTA
This sequence comes from Protopterus annectens, assembly GCF_019279795.1. Lineage (NCBI taxonomy): Eukaryota > Metazoa > Chordata > Ceratodontiformes > Protopteridae > Protopterus > Protopterus annectens. The sequence continues at coordinate 1,443,230,379 of NC_056735.1, read as the reverse complement.
CTTGCTCCATATTTTGTTAAGGGAGGGGGAGGCAGAGGCGCTGTTGCTATTACTAGGTTGTTATCTTCCCTATCTAAAAACATTGTTTTTGAATCTTTGTTTTTTTTTTGGTCCCTATGGTTTACTTCCTCCAGCCACCTGTGTGCCTGGGGAACTTTTAACTGTCGTTGCTTTTTTACCTGACCTTTAGAATCAGTTTTAAGTTGTTTAATAAGTTTGATGAGTGAGGATTTTTTCAATTTTCTGTCAAATTCGTATTTAATAACCCATTTTGAAAAGTATCTAACATTGTCTGCGTGCTGTGACTGCATATATTTTGCATCTTTCGTTAACGGTGGGTCTCAGAGTGTTTTTGCACAGTTATTACCCATTTTTCCTTACCTTTGATTGTTACGTAACTTTACCTTGATTTTCTAGTTTTAACATGTATTACGGATTTTGTTATAGTCTCTTTAGAATGACTACCTAAAGTCTACTTATTTTGTTTTTCCTGATTTATGACAAGACAGTACATTTTTTATCCCTGACTGTAAGAAAAATACAATCTGACAAAAAATAATACACATTTAGTCCCTGATCCAAAAACAGAAAAAAAAGTAGATTCACCTTACCTGAGCCCACGTGATTGATCGCCGATTTGCGGAAAACCCATCCTTTAGTCACAGATCAGAAAGTGGCTTGCCTCTTTTAACGACAATTTAGTCGGAGGACTTTACATATAAGAAGAACCGATTTGGTTTCTTTTCCGTACGGTTTCAGCCACCAGGCCGTCTGTTTCGAGGTGAAGAGAGGGCTTCCGGCTCGAGGGACCAATCTGTAAAGGAAAACACAAAGATCAATGCACGTTAGGTTCAAGCAAGGCACCCTTTATTACTTGCAGCAAGGAGACAAAGCATGTAGGTACAAGGTTTGTCTGATTTTCCATAGTTCAGCCTACAGTTTTTATACAGTTTTCTACACGTTCACATAAAGATGCTATTATTAGATTTGCTGCTGACATGGTCAAATAATTGCTGTCTTGCAAAAACATGATTTTTGAGAAAAACAACCTGGCCTTGAGTTTGTTTCAGCTTCCCTTAGTTTCTCACAATTCTTTCTCTAGTTCTGATATAATACATTTGAGGTACAGTCCTGGCCTCGATACACTTTCTGCTGACCATGGTAAATTTACAAACATCCATTGTTCTCTTTTCAGAGCTTATAGCAGCTGCATATTTTCACACAGAATAAGCAGAATAAATGTATTAACTCCTTTTAACCCTTAATACACTAAACTTGCATATTGCAGTTATATATTTTAATATACTAAGCCTACATATTGCATTGCAGTTATACATTTTCCTAACAGTGGCATACCTGTGTAGCACAGGAAGATTAGGTGTACCCATGTAGCACAGTATGTGATGGTACATCTGTGTTGAACAGGGTGATGAAATACACCTGTGTAACACAGGATGGTGAGATATACCAGTGTAGTACACAATGGTGTGGTATACCTGTGTTATACACAATGATGTTTTGCATCTGTGTTGCACAGGATGATGAGGTACACCTGCATAGCACAGGATAATGAGATATACCAGTGTAGCATAGGATGATGAGTTATAGTTTGTAGCACAGGATAAAGTACATCTATGTAACACGGGATGATAATTTACACCTCTGTAGTACCCAATGATAAGGTATGTCTGTGCAGCACTGGATATGACAGTACATCTGTGTGGTACAGGATGATGAGTTACACTTATGTAGCACAGAATGATGAGATATATTTGTGTAGCACACGAAGATGAGGTATACCTATGTATTACAGTATGCTAAAGTACACCTGTGTTACACAGGTTGATGAGGTATATGGATGTAGAACGGGTTGATGAGTTACACCTGTGTATCACAGGATGATAAGTTACACCTGTGTAGCCCTTGATGATGAAGTATACCTATGTTACGCAGGATGTGACAGTAAATCTGTGTGGCATAAGATGATGAGATACACCTGTGTAGCAGGGAATGATGAGCTACACTTGTGTAGCACAAAATGATAAGATATATCTGTGCAGCACAGGATGATAATTTACACCTGTGTTGCACAATATTGATGAGGTATACCAGTGTAGCACAGGATGATGAATTACACCTGTGTAGCACAGGATGGTGAGATATACCAGTGTAGCATAGGATGATGGGTTATACCTGTGTAGCACAGGATGGTGAGATATACCAGTGTAGCACAGGATGATGGGTTACACCTGTGTAGCACAGCATGATGAATTACACCTGTGTAGCACAGGATGATGAGATATATCAGTGTAGCATAGAATGATGGGTTACACCTGCATAGCACAGGATGGTGAGATATCCCAGTGTAGCACAGGATGATGAGCTACACCTGTGTAGCATAGGATGACTAGGTATACCTGTGTAGCACAGGGTGTGATGGTACATCTGTGTGACACAGACTGATGAGATGCACCTGTGTAGCACAGTATATAGAGGAATATCTCAGTAGCTCAAGATGAGGTATACCTGTGTAATACAGGTTGCTGAAGTATATCTATATAGCAAAAGATAATGAGTTATACCGATGTTGCATAAGATGATGAAATCTACCTGTGTCACTCAGGATGGTAAATTGGTTTTCCTTTAAAATATCGAGGTCTACTTGTTCGATGCTCAGATGAGTGAAAGTCTGTTTTCAGCAGTTCAAATTAGCAAACAATCAAATGCCAAAATCATAACAACAAATGTTAGTGTGCATTCGCTGTTGTGAATTTGGTATTTTGTATGGAGATTGCACTACATTCCAGATCAAGACATGTACCCTTTCCATCACTGTAGCGCAATCTTAGAGTTAGCATATATAGTTATCAAGGGGTGTGGGGGGCCCAGGGGGGCCTGCCCCCTGCATAATGGTTGTTGGAGCCATTTGGAATTAAAGGTTGCTTCTCACAAAGTTGACAGTCCTTTGTTGACTTTTTTTTGTGTAGCAGGTTCACTCTTCTGAGCATTCGGCTTTGCAGTTTCCAACATTTCAAGTCGGGTAAGTAAAGAGTCACACAAGTGTGTTGTGATGTGTTAAAGGTAAACCAGTAAATTATACTCATGTAGCACAGAAGAATGATCATAGCTATGTAGCTCAGGATGATGTATGCCTATATAACACAGGATGATGAGGTATACATGTGTAACACAGGATAATGAGATACACTTGTGTGACACATGATGAGGCATCTCTGTGTAGCACAGAATTATGAGGTATAGTTGTGTAGTACAGAATGATATGGTATACCTGTGTTACACACAAACTAATGAGTTATACCTGTGTTGCACAGGATGATGAGGTACACCTGTGTAGCAAGGATGATTAGGTATACACATGTAGCATAGTATATGATGGTACATCCGTGTTGCATAGGGTGAAGAAATACACCTTGTAGCACATTATGGTGAGGTATACCTGTGTAGTATAGAATGATGTGGTATACCTATGTTACACACAATGATGATTTACATCTGTGTTGCACAAGATGATGAGATATACCAGTGTAGCATAGGATGATGAGTTATACTTATGTAGCACAGGATGAAGTATAGCTGTGTAACACAGGATGATAATTTGCATCTGTGTAGCACATAATGATTAGGTATGACTGTGCAGCACAGGATGTGATGGTACAGCCATGTACCACAGGATGATGAGGTATACATGTGCAGCACAGGATGATGAGGTTTATGTATGTAGAACAGTATGTTGAAGTACACCTGTGTTACACAGGATGATGAGCTATATGGATGTAGAATAAGTTGACGAGGTTCATCTGTTTATCACAGAATGATAAATTACACTGGTGTAGAATATGATGATGAAATATACCTATATAACACAGGATGTGACAGTAAATATGTGTGGCACAAGCTGATGAGGTATACCTGTGTAGCAGAGGACAATGAGCTATACCTGTGTAGCACAACATGATGAGATATACATTTGTAGCACATGATGATGATTTACACCTGTGTTGCACATGATGAGGTATACCTGTGTCGCACAGCATGATGAGATATACTAGTGTATCACAGGATGATGGGATACACTTCTGTAGCACAGGATGGTGATATGTACCAGTGTAGCACAGGAAGATGGGTTACACCTGTGTAGCGCAGAATGATTAACGATTATGTATATCTGTGTAGCACAGGGTGTGATGGTACAGCTGTGTGAGACAGGGTGATGAGATGCACCTATGTAGCACAGTATGTAGAAGAATATTTCGGCAGCTCAAGATGAGGTATACCTGTGTAATACAGGATGAAGTATATCTATAAAGCACATGATAATAAGTTACACCGATGTGCACAAGACAATAAAATATACCTATGTCACTCAGGATGGTAAACGGGTTTAGTTTTAAAATGTCGAGGTCCACTTGTTTGATGCTGAAATGAGTGAAAGTTTGTTTTCAACAGTTTGAATTAGCAAACAACAATACAAAAATCATGTCAGTGAATGCTAGTGTGCATTCACTGTTGTGAATTCGACATTCTGAGTGCAGATTGCACTACAGTGGGGATGAGGACATGTACATTTTCCATCACTGTAGTACAGTCTTGGAGTTAGTATATATAATTAGCAGGGGTTGCGGGTAGTACAGGGGGGCTTGCCCCCTACATAATGGTTGTTGGAGCCATCCAGAAGTGAAGGGTGCTTTGCACAAAGTCAACATTCCTTTGTTGACTTCTTTTGTGTACTAGGTTCACTCTTTTGTGTGTTGCAATGTTTTAAAGGTAAGCCTATAAATTATAACCATGTAGCACAGAAGAATGATCATAGCTGTGTAGCTCAGGATGATGTATGCCTATATAGCACAGGATGATGAGGTATACCTGTGTAGTACAGAATGATATGGTATACCTGTGTTACACAAATGAACTACACCTGTGTAGCACAGGATGATTAGGTATACACATGTAGTACAGTATGTGATGGTACATCCATGTTGCACAGGGTGAAGAAATCTAACTGTGCAACAGGAGGGTGAGGTATACCTGTGTAGTACACGTTGATGTGGTATACCTGTGTTACACACAATGATGATTTACATCTGTGTTGCACAAGATGATGAGGTACACCTGTATAGCACAGGATGATGAGATATACCAGTGTAGCATAGGATGATGAGTTACATTTATGTAGCACAGGATGAAGTACACCTGTGTAACACAGGATGATAATTTGCACTTGTGTAGCACATAATGATTAGGTATGCTTGTGCAGCATAGAATGTGACAGTACATCCATGTAGCACAGGATGATGAAGTATACCTAGTCAGCACTGGATGATGATGTTTACATATGTTGAACAGTATGTTGAAGTACACCTGTGTTACACAGAATGATGAGATATATGGATGTAGAATGGGTTGATGCGGTCCATCTGTTTATCACAGAATAATATGTTACACCTGTGTAGCATATGATGATGAAGTATACCTATATAGCACATGATGTGACAGTAAATCTGTGTCGCACAAGATGATGAGGTGCACCTGTGTAGCAGAGGATGATGAGCTACACCTGTGTAGCACAAAATGATGAGATAAACATTTGTAGCATAGGATGATGATTTACATCTGTGTTGCACATGATGAGGTATATCTGTGTCACACAGGATGATGAGGTATACCAGTATAGCACAGGATTATGATATATACCATTGTAGCACAGGATGATGAGTTACACCAGTGTAGCACAAAATGATGGATTACACTTGTGTAGCACATGATGAGGTATACCTGTGTCACACAGGATGATGAGGTATACTAGTGTAGCACAGGATGATGAGGTATACTAGTAGCACAGGATGTTGAGTTACACCAGTGTAGCACAAGATGATGGGTTACATCTGTGTAGCACATGATGAGGTATACCTGTGTCACACAGGATGATGAATTACACTTGTGTAGCACAGGATGTTTGGGTATACCCATGTAGCACAGGGTGTGATGGTACATCTGTGTGACATAGGGTGCTGATATGGACCTTTGTAGCACAGTAAGTTGAGAAATATCTCAGTTGGTCAAGATGAGGTATATCTGTGTAATACCGGATGATGAAGTATATCTATATAGCACAGGATAATGAGTTACATCCATGTTGCACAAAACAATGAAATATCCCTGGGTCACTCAGGATGGTAAATTATATCCATGTAGTTCAGAAAAAGGACCATAGCTGTGTAGTTCAGGATGATGTATGCCTGTATAGTACAGGATAATGAGATACACTTGTGTGACTCTGGATGAGGCATCTCTGTGTAGCACAGAGTGATGAGATATACCTGTGTAGTGCATAATTATGTGGTATACCTGTGTTACAAACACTGAGTTACACCTGTGGTTCACAGGATGATTAGGTGTACCCATGTAGCACAATATGCAATGGTACATCTGTGTTGAACAGGGTGATGAAATACACCTGTGTAACACAGGATGTTGAGGTATACCTGTGTAGTATAGAATGATGTGGTATACCTATGTTACACACAGTGATGATTTACATCTGTGTTGCACAGGATGATGGGATATACCAGTGTAGCATAGGATGATGAGTTATACTTATGTAGCACAGGATGAAGTACAGCTGTGTAACACAGGATGATAATTTGCATCTGTGTAGCACATAATGATTAGGTATGACTGTGCAGCACAGGATGTGATGGTACAGCCATGTACCACAGGATGATGAGGTATACATGTGCAGCACAGGATGATGAGGTTTATGTATGTATAACAGTATGTTGAAGTACACCTGTGTTACACAGGATGATGAGCTATATGGATGTAGAATGGGTTGATGAGGTTCATCTGTTTATCACAGAATGATAAATTTACACTTGTGTGGCATATGATGATGAAGTATACCTATATAACGCAGGATGTGACAGTAAATATGTGTGGCACAAGCTGATGAGGTATACCTGTGTAGCAGAGGACAATGAGCTATACCTGTGTAGCACAACATGATGAGATATACATTTGTAGCACAGGATGATGATTTACACCTGTGTTGCACATGATGAGGTATACCTGTGTCACACAGCATGATGAGATATACTAGTGTAGCACAGGATGATGGGATACACCTCTGTAGCACAGGATGGTGAGATGTACCAGTGTAGCACAGGATGATGGGTTACACCTGTGTAGCACAGAACGATTATGTATATCTGTGTAGCACAGGGTGTGATGGTACAGCTGTGTGAGACACGGTGATGAGATGCACCTATGTAGCACAGTATGTAGAAGAATATCTCGGCAGCTCAAGATGAGCTATACCTGTGTAATACAGGATGAAGTATATCTATAAAGCACATTTTAATAAGTTACACCGATGTTGCACAAGACAATAAAATATACCTATATCACTCAGGATGGTAAACGGGTTTACTTATAGAATGTCGAGGTCCACTTGTTTGATGCTGAGATGAGTGAAAGTTTGTTTTCAACAGTTTGAATTAGCAAACAACAATACAAAAACCATATCAGTGAATGCTAGTGTGCATTCACTGTTGTGAATTCGACATTCTGAGTGCAGATTGCACTACAGTGGGGATGAGGACATGTACCCTTTCCATCACCGTAGTACAGTCTTGGAGTTAGTATATATAAATAGCAGGGGTTGTGGGTAGTGCAGGTGGGCTTGCCCCCTACATAATGGTTGTTGGAGCCATCTAGAAGTGAAGGGTGCTTTGCACAAAGTCAACATTCCTTTGTCAACTTATTTTGTGTGCTAAGTTCACTCTTTTGTGTGTTGCAATGTTTTAAAGGTAAGCCTATAAATTATACCCATGTAGCACAGAAGAATGATCATAGCTGTGTAGCTCAGGATGATGCATGCCTATATAGCACAGGATGATGAGGTATACCTGCGTAGTGCAGAATGATATGGTATACCTGTGTTACACAAATGAACTATACCAGTGTTGCACAGGATGATGAGGTACACCTGTGTAGCACATGATGATTAGGTATACACATGTAGTACAGTATGTGATGGTACATCCATGTTGCACAGGGTGAAGAAATATAACTGTGCAACAGGAGGGTGAGGTATACCTGTGTAGTACACATTGATGTGGTATACCTGTGTTACACACAATGATGATTTACATCTGTGTTGCACAGGATGATGAGGTACACCTGTATAGCACAGGATGATGAGATATACCAGTGTAGCATAGGATGATGAGTTACATTTATTTAGCACAGGATCAAGTACACCTGTGTAACACAGGATGATAATTTGCACCTGTATGGCACATACTGATTAGGTATGCTTGTGCAGCATAGGATGTGACAGTACATCCATGTAGCATAGGATGATGAAGTGTACCTGGTCAGCACAGATGATGAGGTATACATATGTAGAACAGTATGTTGAAGTACACCTGTGTTAGACAGGATGATGAGATATATGGATGTAGAATGGGTTGATGAGGTCCATCTGTTTATCACAGAATGATAAGTTACACCTGTGTAGCATATGACGATGAAGTATACCTATATAACACATGATGTGACAGTAAATCTGTGTCACACAAGATGATGAGGTGCACCTGTGTAGCAGTGGATGATGAGCTACACCTGTGTAGCACAAAATGATGAGATAAACATTTGTAGCATAGGATGATGATTTACATCTGTGTTGCACATGATGAGGTATATCTGTGTCGCACAGGATGATGAGGTATACCAGTGTAGCACAGGATGATGAGATATACCATTGTAGCACAGGGTGATGAGTTACACCAGTGTAGCACAAAATGATGGATTACACTTGTGTAGCACATGATGAGGTATACCTGTGCGCACAGGATGATGAGGTATACCAGTGTAGCACAGGATGTTGAGTTACACCAGTGTAGCACAAGATGATGGGTTACATCTGTGTAGCACATGATGAGTTATACCTGTGTCACACAGGACGATGAGTTACACTTGTGTAGCACAGGATGATTGGGTATACCCATGTAGCACAGGATGTGATGGTACATCTGTATGACACAGGGTGCTGATATGGACCTGTGTAGCACAGTAAGTTGAGAAATATCTCAGTTGGTCAAGATGAGGTATACCTGTGTAATACAGGATGATGAAGTATATCTATATAGCACAGGATAATGAGTTACACCCATGTTGTACAAGACAATGAAATATACCTGTGTCACTCAGGATGGTAAATTATATCCATGTAGTTCAGAAAAAGGACCATAGCTGTGTAGTTCAGGATGATGTATGCCTGTATAGTACAGGATAATGAGATACACTTGTGTGACTCTGGATGAGGCATCTCTGTGTAGCACAGAGTGATGAGATATACCTGTGTAGTGCATAATTATGTGGTATACCTGTGTTACACACACTGAGTTATACCTGTGGTTCACAGGATGATGAGGTACACCTGTGTAATACAGGATGATTAGGTGTACCCATGTAGCACAATATGCAATGGTGCATCTGTGTTGAACAGGATGACGAAATACACCTGTGTAACACAGGATGCTGAGGCATACCTGTGTAGTACAGAATGATGTGGTATGCCTGTTTTGCACATGATGATTTATGTCTGTGTTGCACAGGATGATGAGGTACACCTGTATAGTACAGGATGATGAGATATACCAGTGTAGCATAGGATGATGAGCTACAGTTATGTTGCACAGGATGAAGTACACCTGTGTAACACAGGATGATTAGGTATACCCATGTAGCACAGGATATAATGGTACATCCATATGACACAGAATGATGAGATACACCTTCAAAGTACAGGGTGATGAGTTACACCTGTCTGGCATGGGATGATGAGTTACACCTGTGTAGTAAAGGACAATGAGGTATACCTGTTCAGCACAGGACAATGAGGTATACCTTTGTTGCAGAAGCTGATGAAGGATGTCTGTGTGGCACAGGATGTAAAGCTACATTACATTTGAGAGGCACAGGATGATGAAATACACCTGTGGTTTTACAGAAAATGTCATCAGCCTCTCTTGAACTTCAGTCTAACCATTGTAACTGACTGTCAGCTTTTATCCTGTGTGGGTTACAGATATTTATTTCTAGGCTGGAAAGCTTCTGCGACATCACTTGATTTAGTAAATGAAGTTTTTGATATGCCCTTAAAAAATAACATTCACAGGAAGATCCATTGTAGTGCTGTGATCGTTTAAGTTAATGACCCGTATGATAATTTACTCTGCTGGACTGCCTCTATATCCAGTATGCATCTTCCTACTTGTGAAAGTATCTTAGGCGTCTGTTTCACAGTTTTCTCTCTTAAACACGGATGGTAACACATGCTCTGATATTTGTTGTAATTATTACAGCTGTTTACTGTTGCAAGGTCCAATTAACAACATATGTTTGTCTTCAGTTCCATCCTAGGATTTGTATAAATGTGTATCCTATCTGAGAAATGACTGTTCTATTTCAGCTGAACCAGTGTCTTTCCCTGTTACTACAAAATGTCAACTGAATCTTTCCATTTTGTTTCTTAAATTCTTTCAGTGGGGTATGAACTTTAATTTCATTTTTGATTTTCAGTCTTAAAAACACATTTAGTTTTATGTTTGGAGTTACCTTTTCTATTGAAATTAGCTTAAATTTTGTTTGTCTTCTCTTTTATTCTTTCTCTTTTTGAATGACTATTTTAATATCTTTGCTTGGTAAATCTTTTAGTGCCTTTCTTTATTTTTATTCCTTGTTCACAGTTAACAAATGTAGTTTAGTTCAAGTTTGACAAGTAATTTGCTTATTCATTCATGCTCTAATTACTCACTTAGGCTGCAGCTTCTCCAACCCTGGATTATCTCAGTGGGCACAAGGCATAGAAACTCATCTTAAATGTGAAAACAGTCCTTTGCCAGCACAGAAGCTCTCACTCTCATATGCTATGTAGACTTATATTTAGTGTCCAGGACTGCCAGTTTACCTATGACACATCTTTGTAATGTGGGAGTAAATAAGAACACCTACCAAAAATTCACACGGACACAGGGATGCTGTATAGACTCTGTACAGAAGATACCCCTGCTGAGAATTAAAGAATAAAGTAATAACTCTGACCACTGCGTTTTTACCTCTGAAGTGACATTTTGGTCATTTGGTGTCCTAGATGAATCTACATATGGATGATAGTTCCATTAAGCTTAAAATGATCACCTTTCTTGGCCATTATTATGATGAGTTCCTTCAAACATTTTCCTCTTCTCAGTTATTTTTATCAGGAATGCAATCAAGAATCAGAAGTTAAAAAATACATTGCACCATTGATTAGGTATTTGACAATTTGGAAGATAATCTTTCAGTTTTTACTTTACTGATTAATATAGTTCTACTTTTAAAACTTCAGCCCAAAAATGTCTGTTAGTGTTTTTTTTTTTTTTTTTTTTTTTTTTTTGCACAGCCTCAAAACAACAAAGCCAAATTATTTGGGTCTAAAACCACATAATTAAAATTCACATCTGTTTAAATGACTTCACTACTGCCCTCCAGGCCTTGAGTAATTCTTCACTGAGATGTTAAGGTATAGCCAAGGTAATCCAAAAACTGTCAACAAGGAGTGTAGAACACCAGACTAATGGCAAAACCATTAAACTCCACCAACGTTGAGCAAAAGTGCCAGTCAACAATAAGTAAATCATTATGAATCTAGACCAGTTTTATTGTATGTTAACCAGTTGTATCCTCTTACATAAATCGGGACTTCATCAGAACTATATAATTAACATCCCTTACTATTTAAATACATCAAATAGACACATGACACAAACAGTTACGGTGTTAAAGGAATATTATGAATAACTAGAATCTAGTTGATTCTTAAGTATCAATTTGATGAGTGTCCATTAAAAAGAAATACTTTTACTTCAATGAAAGTATTAAAAATATTATCAAAACAATTTTAAAAGACTAATTCAAAGTAACAGTGCTTATCTAAAAATCATAGCTGTGTATAACTTTGTAAAGAATATACAACACATTAATTCTTAACATAAATGGTGTCAAAGTGCTTACATGAAGCCTGTGGGAAATATAAGTAATGATTTGATTTTAATTTAGACGAGAGAGATAACTCAATACACTGTGTAAAACAATAATATAACGTAACCCTGGTGGTTCAACAGCATTTAATCTATGTTGCAGCTGTTTCTTTAAGTTCAATTTTATTTACCCAGTTACCACTCCTAGGGTCAATAGGAATTTAGTCCAAAATTGCAAATTTGAAATGCAGTCTTTGTTACATTGTAAAGAATGTCTATATAGGGCTTTTCTGGTGGTACACTTTTTAGAAACATCATAGTACTGTTCATTTATCCTGTTACACAAAGGGTGCTCAGTTTTCTTAATGTACAAAGAATAATATTGGGAACAAGTGGCCAGGTTTACCAGCCCCCTAATAAGACAATTATTTTCATCCTTCAGATAAATTGAAGCCTCCTGATCCCTAATCTTAATAAATTCTCCTCTATGTATATATTTATACTCAACAAATAGCATTCAGTGTCATAAAAATGTTTAAGTAATCCATCTATATATAAGGCTAATGCTTGAATTTTTGATCTCTGGGTATTAACAATAGATGTACATCAGTTTCTTGTTGAAAAATCTTATTTGGATGAAATATGGATGTTTGTTTTAAGAGCTAAATGACTATCAGCAGGATACCAGAGTTCACTCTCACAGAGGTGTCAACTGTTTTAGAACTCACAATATACCCATCACTGAGTTGTTTGAAGAAATTGACTGTCATCATAAACACTGCTTGTGATATCATTATCCCAGAAATTTGTCAATGAGTATATGCGCTACCCATGACCTGCGTTTATGTACTGGAACCGTGCCGTACATCTAGCTTGAATATACCCCACTTCAAATAGAGACAATGACAGTCTTTCTGAACACTGTTGCCATTGCTCTGCTCTTTATCACCTTACTTTTCTATTATATAAGTGCCACCTTATGTTTCTCAACATATAACATCTCTCCTAGTCTTCTTTTACCTTTCTGTGCAAGAAATGCTCAACATTCTATATCACTGTAGACACATTCAACATATTCTCCTGTTCATGGCAATAGTGGGTAGCTCTCCTGTCTTTTTTATGTAAGTGCTGCAGCCTTATCCAGTAAATGGAAACTAGTTTATCTTTTCCTGCACCACTCCTTTCCTTAATGACTAGCATATGTAAGTCCATCATTTATTTGCTCGTCCTCTCACTCCTTGAAAATTATAGCATTTGGCCAAAGTGTGGTCCTGTACCTACTTGCACATACCTCCTTCCACTATTAGCTTACCCAATTATCACTCCCTTAACCTTTCCTTTTATTTTTTTCTCAATCAACATGCATAGCCTGTTCAGTAAAACTAACCATCCTGAATCCTGAGAAGGCACTCACAAAAGAAATTTCATTCAGCACATGTAAACATGTCCTTTTTTCTGAAAAATTACAAGACTTGGTGAGGATTTATCCTTCTAGTCCCAAATACCATGAGTTCCATGTCCTCTCTGATACTGTCCCCAGCTGGATTATTGTTGTCATGTCATTCAGTTCTCACCATACCTCTCATCTCATGTCCAGATTTTTACCTCTTATTTGTGGTAAATTTCTCTTAAAATTTGTGTTTTTCTGGAAAATAGTTGGGGATTTAAGTCAATAAATAAACACATATTTGAGTTTAAGACTTCCTAGCCTTCAGAAAATGCATGACAATGCAAAGTGCATTATTCTAATAGTTTTCTAAGTTTACAAGATAAATATTTAAAATGTGTCCCTATTTTCGGACCTTTGCACACCCGTTATTTTTGCTTTTCTCCATATTTCATGTGTCACAAGGTTGAGAGTTGTGGTTCTCACCATAAAACCCTTACTATCTATGTCTGAGTTTCACCTTCATTCTCAGAATTCATGTGATTGACCCTACGGAGGCGTTCTTCTCCAGCTTGGTAACCATGACCAGCTGTTTATTGATGATCTCAATGTTAAGTATCTTTGTGTAGCACTTCTTGTCTCTCATTTTGTCTTTCTTTATAGCAAAGATTCTGGCAATTGAAGAGTTACATAATTAATCAATGACCCTATTAAAAGACATGCACTGAGTGGTGACAACTTCATTGTCAACAGGACTGTCTCCAGTAACCACAGTGGGAATAGTGGTATCTGCATATTTTCTCATCTTAGTTATTACTGCCTTGTGATCTGCATTGCACTACATGGATACTTAAGCTATTTAGTAATCTCTCTCTCTCTCTTTTTATTCCTTTCCACTCAGTCCTGCCATCTTTCTCTGTGTTTCATGTCTCACTAAATGCACTTGTTTGGTCCAAAGCACTTCTCATGTCCATCTCATTTACAACTTGGACAATCTTACAAAAATGTTGTACTCTGTCCAACAAAATAAGCTCTTCTTCATCATCTACATAGTCAAGAAAAGTCTTTATAGCTAACTGGCACAATAGTTAATAGATAAGATGAAAACTAGAGGCCAGAATGGAAAGAGTTTATGAGTTGCTAATCTGTATCATAGTCAAAATAAGTACATGAAGAGTTCAAGATCTCCTTCTTTTGGAAGAAAAAAATAGCATTTTCATAATTTCTAAATAATTCTGGAGGCATGTTAAACACATTGTTAGAATCAAAGGAAGTACCTAATTTCAAATTCAAAATTATTGAATTACTGGAAGCCTTCAAGGCAGCAGTGAGGTAATTTAAATAGTTGTGCATAACTCTCATGGCAGGGCTTCTGCTTCCATAAATAAATTTAAAATTCCTGTAAGGCTGGAGTGATATATATAATGAGTGTTTGTTTGTGACTAGGTTTCACTTCTCTCCATCTTTCTCTGGGGAATACAGGTACTGAACAGGGACTGTGTCCAACCTTTCATACAACTCTTCATATTATCCTTAGCCTTCGCCACCTCTCTTTGCCATGCATCTCATCTCTTTATACTCTTGTCTACTGTCTTCATCTCTGACAATCCCACTTCTTTGCCAACCTCTTTCTCTGTATACTCTCCTGTACTTCCTCATTCCACCACCATATTAATAACACAGTAAGTGTGACAGATACATTTCAAACACCATCGAAGAGTACTGAATAATATTCCACTCACTATCAGGAGAATACAGTCATTAACTCCTTAAAAAAATAAGTAGAAAATATGGCAAGCAGAATGTACAATGTGGGTATAGAGCAGTTAAGCTTCATGAAGGCTAGTAAATCATAAGTGTAGCAATTGGGCCTGTGCTTCCATTTCATTTACATTATCCACAGTTTCTCAGTGATACCACTTTCTTCAGATTTCCCCTCCAGAACAATTATCTTTTTCTGACACTATTGACAAAATGAAAGAATTATTTCAGTGTGAGCAGAACAAAATCCCCATGTCCCAGCAGAAGTGTTATGATTTATTACCGCTGGAGTTTCCTCAGTGTGCAGCTGTTCCTCCTGTGTTGTCTGCCTTTGAGGATGTTTTCTTAATGGCAGTCAGCTCCCTGCCCCCAATAAAGTCTGACAGATTTTATAAACTTCCTCAGACACACCAATTCTTGTTATCTAATGCTAAATCAGATCCTGCAGTGCTAAGTCTTCTATGACTAAACATACTGTAAACGCTAACCCCATTACTTCTGAGAACGACTGGAAAGCTTTTGACAGATTTGAGAGGATTGTTTATTCTTCCACTATCTTAACTTTTAGAATTTTGAACTGCTAGGGTCACATGTTAGCGTTTTTTTCCTGGTTTCTTTTGAGAACATGAGAAAGTTAACTGTTTACCTGTCTATTTCAGAGTATAAATTCCTTAATAGTTTCTGCTTCTTGGGTAACCAAGCCCTCTTTAAAGGTCTTGTATGATTCTGTTGATGCTGTTTCCAGGGCTGTTGCTACTGGTTGACGTATGAGAAGATTTGCTTGGTTATATTCTCAAAAACTATCAGAAGATGTTAAAGATGAGATCCCTAGACAAAGATATATTATTTGGGTCCTTAAAAAATGATGAGAGAGGGAAATTGATTCAAAGGATCAAGCTAATTATCAACCTTCCTTTTCAAAGTTCAGTAAAAACTTTATTTTCTTTTCAGAGTCTTTTTCCAGGAAACAGAATAAGCAGTCTCAACAAAGTTTTGACAAGCAAAACTTCAAAAAGCTGTAGCAAGGAGGATCAGAGAATAAAAGTGGGAGCCTTCCATAACCAGGGGCAGTCCAAACAGTCAGAAACACTATTTGTCTGTTCTATCCCCTGCCCCCTCCAGGCCTGGCAATCCTTCAAATCTCAAATTATTTCAGACAAGTATGTTCTGAGACATATTCAACAGGGTTGAAGATGGCAATGAGAATCCCTTCCACTTTTCAAGGGATTCCTCCTCATCCTGCAAATCAGATTTCCTGATTTTTCTCCTATTTTAGAGCAAATGTTGGCTCAGGGTTGATAAAACTTGTGTCCTCAGCTCAGATGAGATGAGCAAATATTCTTATTCATTAATTTTTCTGGTACAAAAGAAAAAGAAACTCACAGACTAGTCCTAGGCCTCTCTTCTTTCAATCTTTTTGTCAAGATTCCACAATTTAAAATATTAACCCTTCAAACCATGTTGCCTGTCATACCCTTCAGCAGCGTCATGCTAACATTAGCATCATGGTAATACTGGAACTAAAATATGTTTATCATCATATCCCATTGTGGAAGGAATACAGGTGTTTTTTAAATATTTTTTGTGTCTGACTCACATTATCAGTTCTCCGTTTTACACTTTGGTCTATCCACTGCACCAAAGTGCCTGGATTCAGTGATTGCTCACTGCAGGCTTCAATAATTCGCATCTTTCCATATTTGGATGATTGTCTTATACTGCAAAATTTTTTTCCATTTGTTAGGAAATCCTGACATGGGTCATGAAACTCCAGCTCAGGATAAAGTTTCAAATGAACTTGCAGAAGTAATCTCTCATCCCTTCCCAATCACTAGTATTTCTTGGCTTTTTTGTCGATTCATCCCTACAAGGAGAGTTCTTTCTTTTACTGGACAAAGTAGAACAGTACAAGGAAACAATCCTGAAATTTTCCAAAAAGTCTCGGGCTTCTGCCAGGAAATTTCTCAGGATTTTGACTTCCATGGTTTCTCTGATGCTCATGATTTCCTTCTTCAGACTTTGCATGAGAAGTCGTGCTAAAGGTGAGTCTAGACTCAGCATCATCACCCTTATCATCTCAGATTCCAGTTTGGGGGTTTGTCAGAAGAGAGTTGCTTTGGTGGGGGGACCAATTACCTCTAAGTCCAGGTCTTCCCTTCTCCCTTCAGTCTCCCTCCCATTCTGTCAGAGCACATGCAAACTCTGCATAGGAAGCAGTTTCAAAAGGGGTGAAAATACAAAGCCTTTGGAACTCCAAGGACAGACAAAAGCACTTAGGAATCTCTGGAATATTTCCAGTTCTTTGACATGTCTAGTGAGGTACATCCCAAAGGGTGCATTGTATTCTGTGATTGACCTAATCAAAGCAGAACATAAAATGGTACACTCCTTATTGTGTTTCCTTTTTTCTTTTTTTTTTTAGCTTCTAATTCAGGTCACAGACAGAAAGGCTTACATGATTATCCCAATTTCACATTTTTGCTATCGACCAATGAATGGCTAAATAAATAATACAACACATTTAACTGGTCTTCTGATTACTTGGACAGGTTTCTGTTGATCAGTAGGCTTTTTGGATTAGACATCCCTTACTTTGTCTGCCACATTCCATAAGAACATTTAGTATAACTCAAAGTAGTGTACACAATATGCCAGAAAGCTGGTTTCATGTACATAACCAGATCTCCATAAATGAAAATGGAAGCCAAAAATAAATGGATGATTCAGTCATTAGTTTATAAAACTAGCAAAGTAAGTGGTGCATAATTCGCCAGGAGACAGTAGGAGGGAGAGAGAGGGAGTGTGAGATCATGATTTAGCTGTCAGGAGAAAGTAATCACCATGACAGGCATTCCATCACGGGCTTGTCTTCCTCAGATTAGACTTTGCATCACCCACACTGCACTTAACAGAAGACTTTTTTAAATGAGGTCTTTAAAGAAATGACTGCATCCTGTTCCCATCCCACTTACAGCTCATAAAAACTCTTTTAATTATTGCTTCTAAGTGTATACATTGTCATGAACATAATTCCTGTAGCAGTTAGGTACTCTCGCCACAATATACATGTACAGTTTTCTGCCATTTGCTTGTAGATCTTCTTGAATAAAAGATACTTGTACCGTTCCAGTTTTAGCATGCAATATTATGACAGAGATGCTCATAATTTATATTGTATTAGTGTAACTTGTGTACCTTATGGCAAAGTGGTGTTAGTGATGGTTATCGTCAAAGGTTATAAGTATTGTGTTTTCATACACAGACTGCTTTAGGTGTACTGGATAGATGGGAATATTGAAGGATTCCTTTGAAATCATGTATTAAATGTATTAGCAGAAACTGTCACAAACCAATGTGTTATTTTTAGAAGGGAAACATCCTACAGGCTTAGAATGTACTTCCCTAGAGTTCTTATGCTGTTTTGGCAGATGGGAAGCAGGGCTTCAGAGGATATCTCACTAATGTGCACAGAAGTGGTTACTGGACAAATTCTCAGAAGGTGATCATAACAGGATGACAAAATGATTATCTTTTATTGTGGAATTCCATTCTTAGGAAAGTAGAACTACAGGTGGCTGGGACACAGAGGTGAGATGCATGTGTGTTTCAGTTATAGGGAATGACTGCATACATATCCTTAGCAGGACTGGCAGGTAAGATAGATTCCATTGTCCTTCCATAGAGTAACACTCAAGAAGTTTTAGCAGAATCTTCTGAAGGAAAAATCTTGTAGTTTTACGTAGGGATGAAGTGAAGTGAAGATCTCCTTTATAGCAGTGCTACCCATAGGGGAAGTAGTTATCACTAAGCAGTACACTAACAATGCATATATTTGCATTATTGACAAATTACAGTGAGAGCAATGGATTTAGGGTCTATAATATAAGACTGAAAGACTACTTCAGGGAACGCTCACATGAGCGAAAACACTGGTAATCAAACTGCTTATTGTGGGGGGCTGCGCCCCCTCCACCCCCCGCTAACTATATATTCCAACTCCAAGATCACACTACAGTGAGGAAAGGGCAAATACCCCAGTCCTCACTGTACTGTGACCCCACAAACACCCTTTTGTTTACCAGCGTTTTTGTGAGCGTTCGCTGAAGTAAACTTTCGGTGTTCTAATATAGACCCAATGATTTAGGCAGACTGACACTGGTATAATGAGTGGGAAGAACTTTTGAAAAAATGCATGGGGAAAAAGAAATCCGTTAGTGAAGCAGGAAGCATTCATGTGAAAAAGTGGAAATGGCCATTCTGATATTCAAAAGAGATTAAAAAAAACACAATATTCAAAATGTATAAGGAAATGCAAGTGGAGCAGGAGAGAGACAGAGAGTGAGAGAGAGAAAGAAATGTTAGATGAAATTGAATTAAACTGGGAGGAGTATACAGCATCAGAATCTGAAACTTAACTCTGTTATGAAGAGTGATAAAACATCTGTAAGTACATTAATGAGCAAAGATAAATTCAAGGAGTCAGCCCTTCAGTTATAGAAAACAGACGGAAGGTAGACAAAATGTGGCAGAGAGAAAACTACGAGAAAAAGATAGTATTTCTGTTTGCTATTCAAAATAAAAATAGGATGACTGGGGTGAGGGGACTGATACATATACATTCATGCAGGAAATAATTACAAATGAGCCTGTAAAAGTAGAGATGTCTTAAAAGATGCAGTGAGATTTAACAGAAATCACCAAGAGAATTCTGAAAAAAAAAATAAACATTGAAGTGGCTAAACCTCTGATTGGTGTCAGTGACAAGTCAGAGGAACATGTAGCAGTGAACGATGGAAAAAAATAATGATTCAACTTCAAAAATCTGAGAGCATTCATGAGACAGAACTACAGATCAGCTAGTTAACCTCATATGTTTATTTATTTATGTAACATTTATTAACTGGGAAAGTCCGACTTGGAACCAAGCCAATTTTCTGCGGAGGTCTGGGGAAAAACACTCCAGACGCAAGTCTTTGTAACGTGGGAGGAAACTGGAGCACCCGCAGAAAACCCACATGAACACAGGGAGGACATGCAGACTCACCACAGAAGGAACTCCAGCCGAGAATCGAACTGGAGAACCTCTTGCTGTGAGGTGACACTGCTACCGCTGCACCACTATAAAATACTTCATAACTAATTTGACACTGGACCAAAAGTATCATGGATTTGAAGTGGGAATCTACTTCTCAATCTTCAGACATCAAAAATAAACATAAAGACTCTTAAGAGTTCATAGATCAGTACAGTACTAGGCTAACTGCCCTTTTTGAGCCATTTTAAGCCTAGCCAATTACTCCTTGTGAGAATGAAACCCTGCACCTTGTGTTTGTAAGGTAAACATTACTGTACACTAGGCACATCCAACCAAAAAGCTGGGCAATTAAATTAGCATCAAATGTGTATATAGTGTAGTACACGCCTCCTCTCAGTGTGCATAGGATTTTGGGATGCTACTCAGAAACACAAGTTTAAAAACTGAGAGTGGCAAAAATAGTGCAAAATACTACCATATTATCCAAGACATTGCAAAAATCTGTAGAATTTTATGAATAATATTGCAAAAGTCTACTTCACAAAGTCATTTATTCTTGATTCTAAAAAGGGAGATGGAACAGTGAAACTCTTCCTTTAAATTATTGGTGCCTTCAGTGTGTAGGTCATGCAGTATGGCACTAATGTTTGTTTGTCTTTCGGCTTTTTCCCGGTGAAGGGTCGCCACAACGGAACTCCGGTCCGCTAATGATAGGCAGTAGATTTTTACGAACGCCGAGGTGCCAGCTCGACGTTCAACCTTCAATGAAGGCACGCCCATTTACGCATGTCTTTCAAACGCCCATCCAACCACGGGGAGGGCATGCAGACTCCACACAGAAGGCACTCCCCGCACTCCAGCCGAGAATCGAATGGGAGAACCTCTTGTTGTGAGGCAATAATGCTACTGCTGTACCACTAAATGGTTTCAAAATAATATGTAATGAGTGAGCTGGGAAAATTATGTGAAGAGGTAAAGCAGTTCTGAAAATAGTTGTACAACCCCCAAAATAGGCACAGTTATTTGTTAAATAATGAGAAATGACAAATCACGGGTATGTACTTCAAAACAGATACATCTGAGTGGTCTGAATAGGAAGATCATATTAAGAGTTGTATATTATTTGACAGGGTTAACAATAGATTCAGAAGGGTCTCTGGATGCAACTTACTTAGAATTTTGAAAGTTTTTGGCACAGTCTCACAGAATATATTAAAATATACACTAGTGATATTTTGAGTGGCTCACATGATAAATTTGCTGGACAATAAAAGATCATACGAAATAAGCAATGAAATCCAGAGATGAGAAACTAAAAAAAAAAAAAACAGTGTAACATCCATATTAATAAATTATGTAGCAAAAAATAAATAAATTACTTATAATCAAACTTGTAAAGAGCTTAAGAGAACCATTAGAAGCTCAAAACTGAATATGAACTAAAAATAGCCACAGCCACTAAAACCAAATACAGCTACAAATCATTATCTGTGTCAGGGAGTTAAGAACACTCCCCAGAAATGTTTATAGCTAGTTCACAATAATTCTGTATACCCTGATTCAAAGGAAATAGCTAAGATCCTAACCGACAGATTTAGTCCAAATTTTACTCCACTGACATGTACTGCTATGCCACAGATTCCACAGTCACAGCCACACCTTTAATTTACTATGGAACAAGTCCTCTCAGCCCTCTTAAAGCTAATAATATCTAATTCATGGGCCATGATAGCATTATTAGTTTTGAATATGGCCTATTTGAATCCCTACTTAATTTCTTTCATCTAAGTCTCTTCAATGGTACATTCCTGATGCCTAGAAAATAGTTATTATAATGCCATTACACAAGAGTGATCCAGCCATGGACCCTGCTAACTATAGACCTATTAGTCTTGCTAACCTCATATGTAAGGCTGTAGAATGTATAGCCTCAGACATCTTTAATGTGGACATTGAAAGTCTCTTAACACCGAACCCTCAACAGTTTTGCTTTGTCAAAGAAAGGTCCTGCTATTTTACCCTAAGTAGTTTCTTTGAAGGTCACAGGGGCAGTAAATAGTGGTTATAGAACACAAAGAGCATATCTGGACCTGGCCAAAGCCTTTGATACTGTTTTCCCAGCTGACATTATCAACAGACTAGTAAATGGAATAGACATCCTCATGTTTTTTTGTTGATAGCAAACTGTTTTTTTTGACCGAGTTCATATGGTTAGAATTGCAGGTGCCACTTGTGAAGGCAAAAAAAAAATGTCTTAAAAAATGTTTAACACAGGGCTCAGTGTTTGATCCTCTCCTATATAGCATCTGTTTGTCAGACCTTCAGGCCAGCACTTCTGGCCTATGATTATCTAAGTCAGCAAACAATTGTAAATCAGGCGTGTTATTATTCAGTCTTCCACTGATTCACAATTTCTGCAACATGGATTAGACCATGTTAACAGTTGGTGCAAGGACATTGGTTTCAGAATAAATGTGAAAAAAGGCTGAAGGAAACATTTGAATGTGGGTTGATAGCTAGGCTTGTATTGATAGGTAGCTGCAGACCGATTGCCTAATACTTACGTATGAAGCTATGAAGGTGACTGAGTTATAAGTGGTAAACCATTGGCCTGAGTCCTTGATCTAGTAATCTTCATGGTTTATACCTATGACATTTCAGACATAGCAGAGGGGTTGAAGGTAAGAGCATCTCTTTGTGGATAACTCAAGGATTTGGAGTATGAAACTAGGGTAGATGAAATGAAAGGACACTTAACAAGGTTTGTGGAATGGTTAGCTGTGTGACACCTTAGATTCACTGTTAAGAAGTGTAATGAAGAGCACATAAGTAACAAAATGCCAAAAAAGACCACATATAAACAGGAAGTGAACTACTGACATCAATTAAAATGGAAATGGTTTAGGTATAGCAGATGATTACGGGTATACCATCAGTATGAAAAAGGCAATTAAAACAGCTCTCCAAGTATCCTGGAATTCACTGACAGAGTATCTTCATTAAAAGATAGAAAGTTCTGTTTCTACACAGTCTGTGAGGTCACATGTAGAGTATTGTGTGAAGTTGTAGAGATCACACTTTGCTATTATGGTCACAAAGAAGAACCTGGTACAAATTTTGCACAGAATATTACTAAAAAGTTTCTTAAGGAACTTAATATCTGTATTTTGGAAGAAAGAACTGAAAGGTGTGAGATGACAGAAATATTTAGTACCTCACTCGAATTATGCATTTCCCCAAGAATTTAGAATATTTAGTACCTCACTGGAATTATGCATTTCCCCAAGAATTTAAAAAAAATATCTGTGTAGTAAATATTTTCAGTAGGCTGGTTGTCATTATACATAAAGTAACTCCTTTTTTGATGGCTACTTCATGATCAGATCTTGTCCAGCAGGAAATAAACAGGCAGAATGTCTGCAGCTAAAAAGATGGTCAGCAGGTACTGGGAAAGCCAAAAAATTAGATTAAAATTGATTTTTTTGTGTATCTTTTTTTTCAAACTAAAACTGCTAAATTGGATAGAACCGTCATGTACTCTAACATTCTTACAATTACTGATGCACAAGTACTCCATAATCCATAAAACATGTCCATCTCTAAATGTCATTCCTATTCCCTAAGCAGACCATGCGATCTATATATAAATCCTTAACAGCACAACTAAATTAAAAACACTGTAGGTGATGTATTGTACTTGAGTGTCAATAAAATAAATGGCACTCTAGCCAAACTCCCTTCAGACTGTTCAGCTCCTTAAAATCTTTTAAACTCTAAATGAGTCAGTACCTCATGGACTTATGACGTTGTACTTGCCTCTTCATAGGAGAGAACTGGCACTCCATAAACATTTTAATTACCATTTTATAGATGACATCTTTTAGGACTCTGTTGCACTTTACTCCACCGCCAGTTTCTTTTAGCACCTTTACCAGCTACTCTGCCTTCACATGTGTTTGACAGCCCTCTGTATTTACATCTCCTACCACCTCTAATTCAGTTATACCATCACTTTTCCATGTACTTCCCATATCTTCCTTTAATTTTTCTATCATAGGAATCTTATGAGCTATACCAGTCAAATTCCAGAGACAATGACTTCTATTTGGACGTGCAAATTGCATGACTGAAATAATCCAAAATTGTATGAAAGATGACCTTATTGCTTACAACTATCAGTGCTACCTTTTCGAGGGTTTTAACATATTCTGTAACTTCAATGCTTTTATTCTTCATACTAATAAAAATCGTACCATGTTTAAAAATCTTGTACATTATGCTTATTTTCTATGTATAATTTATGTTTGCTGAAGATTTTTTCCCTTGGCCTCTCCTGAAAATGGATCTGTCTAAGTGGACTTTCCTAGAAAACATTTACCAATCAATTAATCAGTCAATCAATAAATATCTAGGAGAATCATTTAAGACATTTTCATAATAAGTAATTAAAAAAAAAAAACTAGATGGCCTTTTCCCATCCTGCTGACTGTTTAAGAATTGTGTATATTGTTATTGTTGCATAGTGCACCACTATGTATATGTTGTAGGAGTGATAATGTTGTATCTTACTCTCATCCCACACAAGCATTTTCTTTTAATAATGGTGAACAATGTCACCCTTATGGACTTTATACTAAAGAGGGGCCATGACAGCTGGCACAGAATCATATTTGCTACACTGATTCAGTGGCTGATTATCACACAGGAACTCCCCACATCTGACCTGAATGAGCCAGTTAATTCAAAATTTAAAATAGCACAAGTGAAAAGGGTAAAGGTAGAATTCAATGTTTAGTGCCTCATTAATTACACCTCATACTTACCTTTAGAGGCTGCCATAGTATGGTGGATATACAAATGTCATACTAGATTCCTCAGTCTGAAAAAGGAAAAGCTTTTCTGGATATTGTTGCTGTACCGAATCTTAAAGTTATTATAGTCACCTTACTATCCAACAACAAAGACTGCAAGTAAAACACACAAAAACAACTCTGTGATGTACTTACAGCCTGTGTCTACCCTTAGTGTAGACAGTTACACACAACAAATACGGTAGGTTTATTGACTGACACTAAGTACTGATGGAGCTGTTAAAATGTAAATTTGTTTAAAACTAAATAAGGGCAACTTTATGTTTAAACCTTTTTCGATTAGGTGGCCTATATGTTCTTAAAAATAGTGATCATTCTAAGTGAGAGGATAATTTGTTACTTTTAAGCCATGTTTGTAACTGCTGTGGGTATTATTCATCCCAGGAATACTGTCTGGAGTCCAAATGTGACTCTGTATTTAAAAAAGTATATAATTCTTTTGTTATATGCATTCAGTATCCACATTATGCAAGTATGATACATTATTACCTCGAAATGTTTACAGTATGCTATATTATCCTTATTATTTGGAATACAATGGTCTAGCCACTCACATACTGTATCCGTGACATTCTTTATCTTTAATGCAGTGTTAACTGAGGATAGTACAACTGTCTGAAACATCTTCATAAGTAGAAACATTAGGAATGAACAGAAGCTCCTTATCAAATCACAACCCTTGACATCCTTCCCCCAAAGCAGGAGTCCAACCAGTGTAAGACATTGTTAATGTGTATATTGGGACATTCCAAGGACAGTTAATATCCCCCTGTTTGAATGCTAGTAAAAGGTCAGAAAAGACATCTGCCATTCCATTCTTCATCACCTCTAGCAATGAAAGGATTAGTTAGCCTTGTCTCTTCTGCTTTCTTGTTACTTTTAAGTGCTCAAACATTCAAATGCAGAAGCTAACAAAGAAATATAGATGAATATTTGAAATGTTATGGTTTATAATAATACAACCATCTCTACTTTAAATAGTGCAAATGATTGCATATACTGATAACATCAAGTGGTGTTTATGTATTTCTGAGCTTGTTAACTGGGTAGGTGGGGTTGGTCAGCAGAACCTTCTTAGCCATGATCTGGAACAAATGGCAGTTAGTTAAAAAGATAAAACAATACAAACAGATAAAAACAATACAGTAATTTTAAGGTACAGTACAACAATTTCAATTTACAATTCTCAGTGTGGATTAAAACAAACAAATTTGTGTGGAGTAAAACTTAATTACATAATTACAGTGCAGAAATGAGGTAGATATTATACAGAACAGGTACAGGTAAGGGTTAGGGGATGATCATTATATTTAGTATTCTCTCAGTAGAGTGAAACAGAGCACTGTGTAAAAAAACAGTAAATGAGCTTATCCTGGAGGGTTATTGTCTTAGCTATTGTCTTTGAAGTGAGTAGGAATACTATATTTACTTCGTTAAAAATAATTACTGATTTTCAGTATTTTGCTGCATTGCAGAAGCTGGTGCTTTAAAATATTTCATAAGTATATAATGTTATTTTTTGTCTGTATTGGCAAACTAAGTAGACTCATTAGACTGGTCCTATATCCCATGTGTAAGGTGCCATATTATGAACAGACCATATAGGTACCTTTTCCGTTTTGGGATTGGGAAGCAGTTTGATTCAATAGAAGGGCATCTCTATTTATTTTTCAACATTAACCAACAGAAGATTACTGCTCCAACCTGTTTATGAGATGCTTCTTGTACCCAAAAGGTACAGCATTTGATTCTTTCCCCCTCTATTTGCCTACTCTGTGATCCTGAGCAAGTCC
The DNA here is from genome assembly GCF_019279795.1 of Protopterus annectens. Classification (NCBI taxonomy): domain Eukaryota; kingdom Metazoa; phylum Chordata; order Ceratodontiformes; family Protopteridae; genus Protopterus; species Protopterus annectens. Next base: position 1,443,203,488 of record NC_056735.1, on the reverse strand, counting down.
CTTAACCGGTGGTCCTCCCAGTTTACCCCTGAAAATGTATACTTGTTTCCACTGGGCTTTCCTGGTTAACAAATAAGAAAAAAATGGTTTTCATTTTTGTTAAAAAAAGCATCATACTGACTTGCATTGAATACATGTATAGCTGTAATTAGAATCTGTCAGTTTACATTTGTCTTGTTTACTTTGCAGTTCTGCAAAAGGGTAACTTATGAAAAATGCCATCTAGCAACAGAAAATAAACATACATACGTTTTCTTCCAATTAATCGTACCAGTCATAATTTACTTTAATGTCTGTGAAATAACTGGTGTACAGTATATGAAATTTATTTCACAATATGGTTTTAGTGTCTCTACATATAAAGTATCCCATTTAATTCTGTAAGACAAAAAGGGAAGTTATTGTAATAACCATCAATCTTTTTCAGTACTGCAGATTATAAATGAAGAGGGTGTTTTTATTATAATGAATGTTTAAAACAAGACTTCTGGTAAATGAATGTTTTCATCACCCGAATTTATAACTGAGGAGAAAGTTATTATTATAATGAATGCTAAAAATGACAGATTTGTTTAAATATAAATCTTCTGTATTGCAAGTTATTATTATAATACACATTTAAAACAGCAGACTTGCAATAATTGTATAACAACTGTTTGTTAACATGTTCTATTTCAGTTATTTTTCTTACTGTCTGTACTGGTCTACTAGCTGTGGTTATAAATCTGCAGTTATTTCACAGAGCATTTTAAAATGTATCTGAATCATTTAGGATCAATAACCAGTTATGTGTATGATCAATAACCAGTTATGTGTATGATCAATAACCAGTTATGTGTATGACACTGGAAACTGCTGTTACAAAAAAGCAATGAAGTCATACGAGACAGGCACTAGATAAGGGAAACAGTTCAACATTTATTTATTTTTGCTAGACTACAAAATTGTGGTACCCACTTTTGTACAATACATAGAACTTAAAAAATAAAGTCACAAAGTGAATTAAAATGACTACAAAGTCTTCTTTATACAAAGCAGTATGTATAAAAGCACTGACTAGTTGTTTACACTATATACCATTTGCTAGAAGCAGTATTTTAATGTAATGTCTTTCTTCCATTTTTGCCTTTTATCAACTAGTTATGTGACTATTTAGGCTTACGCCATAGTTCTTTTACAATTTGCATGTCTATATATACCCAAGAATAAATCTAAAAATAGTGTGACTTAAGCCGAGGCATTATTCTTAGTAATTCTGTACTCCTTATCACCTTTTATTTTAAAGCTTATAATTTCTTTAATTATTCCAGTATAATTTCCTCATCTTCTATCAGTTCACAAGTAGTTATGCTGATGAATTAGCATAATATGAATTTAGAAAAAGTAAAACATTCATGTTGAAGATGTCCATATCTAAGATAAAAGAAAGGGCGACAGAGAGAGAGAGAGATGACGTGTGTCAGGAGAAATGTATTAATTCCACCTACATAGTGTAGATAAGTTTACATTTTGTTTCTTTATAAAGAAACCTTACTAAGAAAACTCTGAGGAATATTAACATAGATAAGTTGCGTTTCTGTTTCTTTTTCTGGGCAGATGATAATGTCATTTGGAAAATAATATAGCTGTATCATCTCTTAACAGATGGTATCCTGGTTCGGTCCAGTTAACCTTTTGCCTTCTAAAAGAAGTTTAAGAAGATGTAAAGTATGGAAGCAGATGTTTTTCCACTAAAACCATATGTTTTCATTATCAGTAATCACCCATTGCAAACAGGATTCCTGCAGAAAGGACTTGGGTATTTTATTATTTGTAAATATTCTTTCTGTCAGTAATCATCACAGAGTTGTTGTGGAAATGCCTTAAATAAGGCATTGGCTTTTTATATTACCCAGTTTTTTAATTTGAAATTACATTCTCTGTATAATGCAAGACTTGATAGAAAATACCTCAGCTGAAGTCAACCTGTACTACCATGTTTAAAAATGTGTGGTTCTAAGGTACTGTTAATAATTTATGCATGTTCTTTATAACTAGTGCCAATGTGTTCATAAATGATCACCCAATTTATAATCAAGGATATGATATCCAGGTCCAAAGAAGTTATGATACCACTCTACTCTTCCCTTGTCAGACCCGTGATTGAGTACAATTCCCCCCTTTGGCATGTACCTGACTAGGCATATTTGACAGCTGGAATGCCCGCAGAGGCTCCTCACAGGGGAGAACCCAGGGTATTAACACACTGTTCGAGAGAGAGCTCCCTAGAGCCCTGTTTCTTTACTTGGTCTCCTAAAGTTTTCTGGGAGGTGATCCATTCCTGTCATATAAAGTTTCTTTAGATCCAGCCTTGATGGAACTTTTGCACATCCACAAAATGAGCACCACCAGAAAACTTAGATCCAGGGATATGAACTTTGCATGGTACATAAATAGAACATGCTGGTGAGACAGATGTGTGAGTCAAAGGATCCCTATGATCTGGAATAAGCTGTTCATCCAAGTGAAGCAGAGTCCATCCCTGACTCTATTCAAATATAACCTTGACCGTTGGATGGGAAATCACAAATTCATCCCTTGGCTGGCCCCATGTCTCTTCTAGATAGACGCCAACAGTAAACATTCCCTAACTAGCATACCCATCCTAACAAACATAGCCCCGCCATTTAAGATGCACATTTTTCAAAGGGGCACAATTGGGTTGGGTTGCGTGGCTAGTTTATGAAGGCCTTTGTGGTCATTAGCCTACTATATACCTATGAACCTCTAATAGGCTTTGTAAAATTGAAAGGAGGAAATAGATTGCAGAATTTGGAGGTCAAACAAGTTTTATCTTTCCTTAGTGCAAATTGTTGGCCTTAACTTTTTCTGCAACAAAACTTTAGCTTAAGAAAGCTAGGACAGTTAGCACAGTGGTTTTATGAGTATTTGATATGACAGTGAATTACATGATGGACCATCCAGATAAAGTTAGTTTTGGGATTCAATAACATAAGGTCTGTATAATAAATATTTGGATTTGGTGAGTACAGACTGGAAAGGCCATATGCCAATGTACATTTAACAAGGTTTACAGTAATGGCCAAGAATATGCTCCAGATTGGTAAGGTTCAGACAAATTTAGATATCTATTACAGATGGCTTTACATGGATACTCTGAGTGGCATGCAAAAGCAGTATAGTGACCATCTAGTTTCAAATAGTGGTCAAAATGTAATAATGCTACACAAAGTACACAGATAGTGTCTAAAGGAACATCCTGATATACAACATTCACACAAAGAAGCAATGTATGTGCGTATGTTTTTTCTCTCTCTCTTTCTCTCTCTCTCTCTCTCTATATATATATATATATATATATATATATATATATATATAGAGGGAAGAGAGAGAGATACACAGATGCATATGGATATGTTGTGAAAAATCATGCAGCTGAGATAAAGTGAAACAGTTTATTACATACCACAAACTCAAGTTGCAGGTTTGTCTAAGTAACAAAACATCTTCTGGTCTTGCAAAGAATAACACAGTATCCCTAACACAGTTCCAAAGTTCTGGGAAAATAGTGTCTGATAACAGGATTTCTTCTGGCGTTTTCAGCGGCACAAACTGCAGCCTTCTGCATAAGATTTTATTTCTCTGTAGACATTTTCCCTAGAGCTTCTGTTCTGGCTACCTGGTTTCCCTTTAGCAAAGGTGAATACTTTAGGCTTTGTTTAGCCTGATGTTATACAGCAGTCATTCATTTATTACCAACAGCTGTTGATTAATTCCTCCAGCCGTATCTAGCTTTTTGTAAAGACACAGGCTGTTTTGCTACTGCACACTTCAGTTAGAGCAATATTGCTATCATTAACTGTAAAGGCTGCCATATGCACAATGGTTAAAAAGCTTCATACAATGTTACATAATTTTGCATCACTTGTGTGCTCCCTTCTGGTGAGAACCACCATGCTGTGCTGCCATATATATGGTTCTAGTTTGTAAGGTCGAATGAACACAAGACTAAAATGTATATACTCAAGTCCAGAAGCTCAAATAAGCAAAATGCCAAAATTACTAAAAGATGACATTCAGTAGCAAAAAACAGCCGATAGCTGATTCCACAGCCCAGAAACCATTTACTGCAACACCCAGTGGATAGTAAAAACAAATATAAAAGGCACATGTGCATGGCCATCTTGGTAAATAAAGCAATGCAAGTTTACTTAAATAAAACCATAGTGCAGAGTCATATCTTGGAACACACCCCTATACATAAAAGTGCAATGGCAATAAAAGATGATGTGGTGATTGTGATTATGTGTGAATAATGAACACTCCTATCACCACATAACAGTACAAATGAGGCAAACAGTGCACCAAAACAGGTATACACCTTGAGCAGCATTACAACAGCCTTGAGAAAGTCCTGCACTGAGTCCTCTGGAATATTATTAATTACCTGTAGCAGCCACTCATGTCTTTGCAACACCCTCCTCTTTTTTGATGTGGATGGACATCCAGTAGCCCTTCCTAACCATACTTTATCAGCATGGTTTTGCTGCCTAACAAGAACATCCATTACTAATGTTAAATCACTCTGCCTCTTACCCAAGAGACATCTAACCTTGTGATGCCATGCCTCAACTTAATTTTGTGTCCAAGACAACATAAGTTTATTCAGTATAGCAATATTCGAAAAATCCATCAGAAATAGAGGAGGAAATCTGCAACTATTGACTGACCATGTATAGGACTTCCTAGGCTTCCCATATAGATACCATTTCTCAAAATATTTTAATAAATCTCTTCCCTCTTCTGAAAATCTGTATTTAACATCCTTGTAAGTGCCCTTAACATCTGCCAAGTCCAGAATTACAAATGCTACAAATTTCTTCACCAATTGTTGAAATGTTATACATTTGCTGTACAGAAGTGCTAAGCTAAAACCTTGTACTTTATGCCAGATATTCTGGTTGAAGTGAAACAGGCCTGCTTTAGGAGCAGTGCCATTGACATTCATGCATATATTTTTTTACAGTAGCAATCTAAAAATCACATAATGTATGTTACACTTGCTGTCAAATTTGCATTGGTAAGCAGCTTGAAAACACACTGCCAGAGCTGATTGTAGGCTTTCTGGGGTTTTCTACTCATCAGGCAATATACTAGGGAAATAATTTAGGTTATCTCACAGTATTGAACATAGCAACTTTTACTACTTTAGGTTGTCTCACAGTACTGAACATAACAACTTTTACTACTTTAGGTTGTCTCACAGTATTGAACATAGCAACGTTTACTACTTTAGGTTGTCTCACAGTATTGAACATAGCAACATTTGCTACTTTAGGTTGTCTCACAGTATTGAACATAGCAATGTTTACTACTTTAGGTTGTGCCACAGTACTGAACATAGCAAAATTTACTACTTTAGGTTGTCTCACAGTATTGAACATAGCAACATTTACTACTTTAGGTTGTGTCACAGTATTGAACATAGCAACATTTACTACTTTAGGTTGTCTCACAGTATTGAACATAGCAACTTTTATTACTTTAGGTTGTCTCACAGTATTGAACATAGCAACGTTTACTACTTTAGGTTGTCTCACAGTATTGAACATAGCAACATTTACTACTTTAGGTTGTCTCACAGTATTGAACATAGCAACGTTTACTACTTTAGGTTGTCTCACAGTATTGAACATAGCAACGTTTACTACTTTAAGTTGTGTCACAGTATTGAACATAGCAACATTTACTACTTTAGGTTGTGTCACAGTATTGAACATAGCAACATTTACTACTTTAGGTTGTCTCACAGTATTGAACATAGCAATGTTTACTACTTTAGGTTTGTCTCACAGTATTGAACATAGCAACGTTTACTACTTTAGGTTTTCTCACAGTGACGAACATAGAGATGTTTACTACTTTAGGTTGTCTCATAGTGATGAACATAGCAAAATTTACTACTTTAGGTTGTCTCACAGTGACGAACATAGCGACGTTTACTACTTTAGGTTGTCTCACAGTATTGAACATAGCAATGTTTACTACTTTAGGTTGTCTCACAGTGATGAAAATAGTGACGTTTACTACTTTAGGTTATCTCACAGTGACGAACATAGTAACGTGTACTACTTTAGTTTGTCTCACAGTGATGAACATAGTGATGTTTACTACTTTAGGTTGTTTCAAAGTGACGAACATAGCAAAATTTACTACTTTAGGTTGTCTCATAGTGATGAACATAGCAAAATTTACTACTTTAGGTTGTCTCACATTGACGAACATAGCAACGTTTACTGCTTTAGGTTGTCTCACAGTGACGAACATAGCGATGTTTACTACTTTAGGTTGTCTCACAGTGACGAACATAGCAACATTTATTACTTTAGGTTGTCTCACAGTGATGAAAATAGTGACGTTTACTACTTTAGGTTATCTCTCAGTGACGAACATAGCAACATGTACTACTTTAGTTTGTCTCACAGTGACGAACATAGTGATGTTTACTACTTTAGGTTGTTTCAAAGTGACGAACATAGCAAAATTTACTACTTTAGGTTGTCTCATAGTGATGAACATAGCAAAATTTACTACTTTAGGTTGTCTCACATTGACGAACATAGCAACGTTTACTGCTTTAGGTTGTCTCACAGTGACGAACATAGCAATGTTTACTACTTTAGGTTGTCTCACAGTGATGAACATAGTGACGTTTACCACTTTAGGTTGTCTCACAGTGATGAAAATAGTGACGTTTACTACTTTAGGTTATCTCTCAGTGACGAACATAGCAACATGTACTACTTTAGTTTGTCTCACAGTGACGAACATAGTGATGTTTACTACTTTAGGTTGTTTCACAGTGACGAACATAGCAAAATTTACTACTTTAGGTTGTCTCATAGTGATGAACATAGCAAAATTTACTACTTTAGGTTGTCTCACATTGACGAACATAGCAACGTTTACTACTTTAGGTTGTCTCACAGTGATGAACATAGCGACGTTTACTACTTTAGGTAGTCTCACAGTGACGAACATAGCGATGTTTACTACTTTAGGTTGTCTCACAGTGAAGAACATAGCGAAATTTACTACTTTAGGTTGTCTCATAGTGATGAACATAGCAAAATTTACTACTTTAGGCTGTCTCACAGTGACGAACATAGTGACATTTACAGTGTAGTTGGTGGCATGTTGTGCTTTTGATTAAGAATGTCCCATCCAGAAACAACACACTTGCACTTCTCAGGTCCTTTCAATTATTTTCCATTGATAGCACTAATACTTGACTTCCTGTAAAGGTATTTGTTATCCTCTTGTATGTAAACTTGCTGTTTTTAAAGTAAACAGGTCTACATCAATATTATCAAGGGTGATATCCTTTCCTGTGCTATGCATTTGTATCTCCTGATTCTGCTGATCTGCTGTAAGACGGCTTTACACTGGTTAAGGGTGTATCCTGCACAGTTCTGTCCTTTGTCTAAGATCAGTACAGTCTCATACCTGTGAAAGTGTTTTGGATCAAATGTATGGGGGTGACACACAGACTTTTTTAAGACTTCTATCCTCCATGGTCATCTCAGTTACATCTCTTCCTCTGCAGCTGTTGGTTTCTTTCAACAATTTGTCCTGACAAAATTGCCAGTCAATTTAATAACCAATACCTTAATTCTATACTACCAGTTGTAAAGCACAGTAATAGTTCTCAACTATTACTACCCACAAATTTCAAAGCAAACCCTGACTCATTTAGCCTTCAACCAATACAAATGCACTACAAAAAAAAACTCCTAACCAAACTCAAATGCTCTTCCCCTGGTCCAGACTCACTTCCTAATGAATATCTTAAACTTGCTGCAGGAGCTATTTCATACCCCATATCCATTCTTATAAATTGATCCATCACTGAACAATATACCCCATCTTTTTGGAACCCATCCTACATCATCCCTCTTCACAAAACCGATCCCTACCTAGACTTAGCCAGCTACAGGCCCATTGCCATCCTCTCCCCTCTAGCCAAGATCCTGGAAAAATATATTTATTCTCAACTCCTTAACCACCTCCTGAAAAATAACCTCATAGCCTCTTCCCAGCATGGCTTCCATCCTAAACACAGCACCACAACTGCTGTCATCAGTTTCATGAACACAGTGAACCAGCATAGGAACAATGGCCTACTTACCTCTGCCATACGTCTGGACCTATCTAAGGCCTTTGATATGGTCTGTCTCTCTCTCTCTCAATAAACTTATACATGAGCTAGCCTCCCTCAACCTCTCCCACTCAACCCTTTCATGGTTCCTCGGCTACCCGTCCAACTGCCAACAAGCTGTAAGGTGGCAAAATGAGCTTTCTTTATTCCTCCCCCATCTCTGTTAGAGTACCTCAGGACTCTATTCTTGGTCCCCTTCTAGTCACCATATTTGCTAATAAATTAAACAGTGCCACAAATCATGCTACCTAAGTCAAGTATGCAGATGACTCCTCCTTCATCTGCTCTGCTCCATCCCTACCAAGTCTTCTCATCAAAACTCAACAATCCTTCCTCGACATTGAAATGAAAAATATCTCAACAATTCACAACTCATCCTCAACCCTTCTAAAACTAAAATCATGCTCATCTCCAATGGTAAAAAAATCGTTAGATCCAACATCCTTTACTATTTTTCCTCAAATAACACCCGGATTGAGCCTGTTGAATGTTCAAAACTTTTAGGAGTCACCATTGACAAACACTTCAGATTCGACAAACATTTAGTCCTTGTCATGAATAAAGTACATATCAATTCGATGGGTCTCAGTAGACCCATGTATATGTGTGTGTGTATATATATATATATATATATATATATATATATATATATATATATGTAAGTTTATATATTTTATATATATATATATATATATATGGTTGTAGTTGTCAAGAGTGAATGACCACATCAGTGAATGCTTTTTACTACTGTAAAAAAATGAACGCTCATATGAGCAAACATTCTATTAATTGAAGTTTCTGTCTGCAGCCTTTTGCATTAGATTGCATCACAGTGGAGTGAGGGAAATTGCCCTTACCCCACTGCTGTGTGATCTTAGAGTTAGTATATATTTTTAGGGGGGGGGGGGTGGATGCTGGGACCTGCCCCTGGAAAAACAACATTTTCATTTTTTTGATGTTCAATCATTTTATAGTTCAATTTAAAATGTTCTATTTGTGTTCACTCTAATGAGTGTTTGTAGTTTGCTGGTATATTCATATCTATACATATGCATAAATGTGTATATATATGTGTGTGTATGTGTATATATATATATATATATATATATATATATATATATATATATATATATATATAGATATATATGAAGAGAGAGAAAATGTAGGCCAGTGCTAAGGAAATGTAGTTTTCCAGACATAAAGAAAACTAATTGTACAGAAACAAATACTCTTAATATTGGCATACGAATTATTAAAATAGACTGACAAAGTTTCTTATGGAAGATCCATGTCATTGATCACTCTGTGTGTGTGTGTGTGTGTGTGTGTGTGTGTGTGTGTGTGTGTCTCTGTATGAAACTTTTTTTTTATATATACATAGTCCACACACCTGTGTCTCACAGCCACTAAGGCCTAACCATAAACTCAACATATTAGTCAGAGAAGACTCAATTGTGAGGCACACAGATGTGCCCCTCTCCAGGCTAGTTAAGCAGAAAGTCACGGTTAGTTGTTGTCAGGTGCCAGAATTCACCATATCACCCTTGCACTCAAGTCTCTCAATGACAGGTACTGTTATGACTCTATCATAGTCCATGTTAGCGTGAATGACTTGAGACATTCCTCCCTCGACTATATGAAGAGACATGATAGAACTTACTGAATATGTGTCCCAGGCAGGTATGTCCCTAGCCTTAAGCAGTATTCTGCTGTCACCCAGAATGATGCCTCAGTACAATCATTCCAAGGGGATCCAGTACCTGACAGCATGGGAAGACATGATTAACAGATCATGATGTTTTGCCAGAGATGACCTGCATCTGTCTCCCTTGGACTTCAGGCTTCTGGCAAAGGCTCTTGCCTCCCCCATAGTGCCTTATTTAGGTAATGCCATGAGATCAAAACTACCAGCATGTATATTTCATCAAAACGCAAATTAAAGGTCATGCTGCTAAATGCTAGGAGTCTAAAGATGAAACTGCACTCATTGCAAGCATTCTTAAACCTTGAAGATGCTGACATTTGTGCAGTAACAGAAATCTGGTTCAAAGCTGTGGAAAGCACACCAGCCATACCAGGTTACTCATCCTATCATACATTCAGACCCCAAACCGTAGGCAGCAAAGCAAAAGGAGGTGGAGTTGCAATATATATTAAAGACATACACACCTCCAGGCTGGTCAAACAGTATAATGGACTGGAGACCTTCCAGGTGCAGTTAACAGTTGACAAGACTCCTATTCAAATCATAGGTAGCTACAGGCCCCCAACTTTGACTGAAAATGCCCACTTAATCTATCTGGACCTCTTCGACTTTAACTATCCAACCATAGATTGGAACAACCAGTCATGCCAAAACACAAATGCCCAGAGATTTCTTGATTTCATCAATGCAAATGCCTTGGACCAGCTGGTCAACATCCCCACAAGAGGTGATAATATCTTGAACTTGGTATTAACCGACATGAGTAACCACTGCAGCATCCCTACAGTGTCATCCTCCCTGGTAAGATCTGACCACAAAGCACTTTCTTTCAAAGTTACCATCTCCCCCGAACCCCCTCTCCCAGCTAGGGTCAAACAAAAAAATTTCTCCAAAAGTGATTACAACCTCCTGAGGGAAGGTATAAACACGTTTACCGCCCCCTCTCCTCCATAGGAACTGGCATGTACAGTATGTCCAGACTTACACCAATGTACTATACAAGTATTTATATAGCTGCATGGAATCAGAAATACCCAGCAGGAAAAATCATTCTCCTCAAGGAAGGAGTGGTGTAACCCAGGGATCGATCTTGAGGCCTCTGTTATTTGGGATATACTTTTCTGAGGTGCAGACCAAAACCAGTGGGCTTTAACTGACCAAGTCTGGAGGTGACTGCAAGCTGGGCACTGTCATCAATTCCCTTAGTGATGTAGACATCCTCCAAGAGGCCCTCACCCAAACAAATGACTGGTGCTAGAAACATGGCCTCAGACTAAATGCCAAAAAATGCATCATCATCCCCTTTGGGGAGAGTGATGGCCCCACAAATTATCACATTAATAACAAGGTCCTAAGAATGCAATCAGCTGTCAGAGAATTGGGCACCCAGGTTGATAGCAAACTGATTTATGAGCACCATATTGCGTCCGTTGTACAGAAAGCTTTTTACACGGCCTACATCATTAGTAAGGCTATCTCATCCAGGGACAAGGAGGTCATAACTTCCCTGTATTCTCCCCTTATAAGACCCATTATTGAGTACAATGACCTTTTTGGCACGTACCTCACAAAGCACATGCAGCAGCTGGAGAGACCACGAGGTTCCTCACCAGGAGAATCCAGGGCCTCAAACACCTGCCCTACACAGATAGGCTAAAAGCTCTGTCCATCTGCTCAGTCTTATACAGACTCCTCAGAGGTGACCTCTGCCTGGCATAAAAAGCAATCTCAGACCCCACCTTGATGGTGCTGCTGCATATCCACAAGTCAAGCTCCACATGAGTATCCCACACATGCGACCTCAACCTGGTCTGTGACATCAGTAGGACTTGTTGGTGGGACAGATTTGTATCCCAGAGACACCCCCTTCTGTGGAATAGATTCCCTCTCCATGTCAAGCAGAGTACCTCATTAACCCTTTTTTAAGTGCAACCTGGATAACTTGCTGGGGATCAGAAAATACACCCCTAGAATTCCACCTGTGTCCTTGCTGGACAGGGGCATCGGGTGCTGACTTGTTGGAACAGTGGCTAAATTCTTGGCTAGTCTTTTAAGGGCCTCAGGGCCAATATCCTAGTAACCTCCTACGACATTCCTATGTCCAGCATGGAAAACAACAAATATTTGGACTTTCTGATCAGAGAAGTAATTATTTTCTTAGGATTAATTATTGTATTCATCAGTTAATAGGCAAGAATACAAACAAAATGCAAAGATTTTCTACATAAAATCACTGCCAGACCAGAAAAAACTGCAAACCTTATTATGCTCTGACAGAAACAATGGGGGATGTTTGCCCCATATGTTGAAAGAAATAATGCAAGAACTTAAATAATTTTTTAAAAACTTGCTTAGTTTATGGAAGTCACATACCTTGAATGTTAAGGCTCTATGAAAGTAATTTCTGACCATGTGTTTATTTGTATAGTAAAATGAAAAGTTTAGGAAATATATTAAAACACTTCTGAACAACACAGAGTAATGAAGGCATATTTGCAGGACAATAAAATATAGAGCCCAAAGGAAGAAAGTCCTAATTTCTTGAAACTTTTAGATGAAGGTGAAAGCCTGCATTCTCCCAAGTTTACTTCCACATCACTAGATTGTGTTGAAGTAAAAAAAAACATTAATGATGTAAAAATAGATGTGAGTATGTAAGAATGTTAGCTCCTATAGCTCAAATTAATTTCTGGTCAAGAATTTCTACTGACTACTTTTACCTGATCAGTGAAATGCCATATTTGTTTATTGTTTCCAAGTATATGAATAAGGACTGTTTATCACAGATGTGAGTCCTGATATTTCGTGTCTCATATCTGCAAAAACAAAAACTTTAATTTCTGGATTTATGTTCTGCTTTCAAAACTAGAATATGTCTTACCTCTGCTGAATAAATCTGGTCTGCTAGATGAAAAAAGAGTATATCATCGTGAAGTACTTCAGGTAAATGCACTGGCTCCCAAATGCAGGTAGAGCTACTAGGAACACTTTTATTAAAAATTCCTGTTACAGGGTGCTGTCTCCCCTCAAACGAAAATTCCCTCTGAGAGACCAAAATGATACTCTTAGAAGCAGCCAAGATGACACCAGACACAGATTCAAACAAGCTATAGGAAAAAAAAAACTTCTGAAGAATAGGGCTAACACTTTGAAACCACCTACAAATGAAGCAAAGATCAAACTCTTTTTAGACAGTTTTAAAACCTCATTAAAAGAAAACCTTTCATAAGATGCTCATACTTTCATGAGACAGGCTAAGAGACAGTTTTGAATTAAACTATGAATATGTGTTACTGTGTGTATTTATCTCCTGGAAGTTTATAAACTTGCAATATGTGTATATATTTTATGCATAGCGTATCTTACGTATATTGTAGATACAATTTATATTATTTTTCTGGTATATGACATATAGACTGAATAAAATACACAAACCAAAATGTACTAATGTTAATTACATTTAACACCTGAATATTTATGCAACTATTATATCCACTGCAAATTAACTATATAATGACTCTGCTTATGCAGTCATCTGTAGTTGTCTTTTTTCTGTACCCGGGTCATGGCTGAAAAGGGTCAGTATACCATCCCACTTACCTGGTAAACATATTGAAAATAAAATAAAATAAATTAAAGCAGTAAATTGCAAAAGTCACTATTACATTTCTAAGGCATCATTTTTGTGTGTGTGTGTGTGTGTGTGTGTGTGTGCGTGTGTGTGTGTGTGTGTGTGTGTGTGTGTGTGTGTGGTGAGTACCATGCACCCCCTCCTAAATTTAATTAACTCCATGGCATCAGAGAAGGGTGACTATTCAATGTACCACAACCTTAGACATTTTTATATATGCTCACATTCAGTATTGCATTATTGTGGAGAGCAGTTACAGTCTTCAGAGTTATAACCGGAAACTACAACTGTGTGATGAGGAATGCATTTGTTCCAGGTGTGTAGACAGGAATAATTTAATCTGGTTATTTTCTCATGCAAAATTGAGAATTGCTTTTGTATTTAGATGGCAGATATTTGATGATCACCTTGTGTCATTTTTAGAATTTAGCTCAAATTTTATAAAAATTAAATCAGTCCTGTTTGGTCTTCTGGAAAGTCTGAAAAAGCTCTACTGATCTGGGTCATACAGGTTCCGAGTGGCATCACTGTTGCCACAGCTATCGTCTTGTATTACTTTGGGGTCTGACTTGATTACTTCCGCACTTTCACTTGCCACCTATAGTAGCTGATACTGCTTGGAAACAAAAGTGAGAAAAAACTTAACCTTTTGGTCAAAATCAGATTTGCGAGTCCTGAAGTCAGAACTTTAGTTCTTAAAAAGCTACTGAAAGAATAACCCAGGTGTCATCTCCCTGTCATTAATTCAGCATTTTGAAAGAATGCTGTTGTCTTTCCTACATTGCTAAACAGATGTAGGTTTTTCATACTGTACATCCATATAGAAAGCATTCCATGAGAAGAGTGTTGTAGGAATGTGCTAATAAAGAAGCTGACCTTTTCACTGGCTACTGATATTCAGACTGATCTAAGTGAACTACTGCCATCCTCTGGGTAACAGTCTGCCCTTGTTTTACCACCCTGTGACTGAAGTCCAGTGCTAAAGGGACAGCCTGTCTTTAAATGCCCATAAATAACCTCAGTCTAGGTGACCCAGATTTCATTCATCAAAACCAGCTACTTATAATAATTTCTCATCATATTTGTAATGCTGCAGGGTAGCTGAATTTAGAAACTAACTTGATTAAATGTTTTGGGGAAAATGCCACATGAATAAAATAGCTAACTCATCCTGCTCCCTCGCCATATTGTAATCAAAAATGCTTTGACCTTTCCTTATCTCAGGCTTGTAAAAGACAGCTGTAGCACACCATAGCTTGCAAATTAGTTAGTGATATAAACTAACTGTTTTATTTCTTTATATTCTTTGTTTCATTGTCACATCTGACTGGTGTCTTATTATCTTATTGGAAATGTCCAGTAGTGGAAGGTTTACTAAAGATCATCTCCACAACTCATTAACAGATGAGAGTTAACTGCAGTTCTACTCAGATGACATTTTCCTTGTAGTCTCAAAGTTGTGGAACTCTGTACCCCCTTATGATATGGAAAATTCCTCTTAACTTCCCTCTAGGAATCATTGTGTGGTGAACTGAAACTTCAGCCGTAACAATGGCATTATGTGACTATTTACTAGCCTTTCCTTTTCCACTCTGGTTTCATTAAAATTTTACTGCTTTCTCACAGTGAATACGAATGATTTTTATTTTATTTTTTTATGTAAGTTTGCCCTCTTTAAGGTAAAGTAAGGTTTTGTGTTCTTCATACATCTCACATATGTAAATGACATCAAAATTACATTTATTTTGGACACAGCAGTTTGAATATTTTTTCTGTCTGCTAGTTATTGTACTTTATGGCTGGACTATGTACCATCTTGTACAAGTTTCACATACATGTTGAACTTACCTGGCTTTTCACTGGACTGTCTACTGTACTAATATAAATCCTTTGTGCTGTTTATACTTTGATATTTAAAACTGCATGTTTATGATCTGATGTGACTTTTTTCTCCAGTATCTGCTGAAAGTGGGCTAGGCTTAGTCAGAACTTCTAGGTCATCAAAGCTGCAATCACTGCTACCTTTCCTTAAAACCAAGGGCATCATATAACACTGTGCTCAATATTTAAGCAGAGGTTTCAGGGCTATCAAAAAATTTTAAACTATTACATTTATTCAGTATTTACTATAAATACCTTTTTTTCTGAAACCAGCCACTAAATTATTTTGTTTGGAATAACTGATACTGTCATTCCAGACGTAATTGAAGCTCCTCACATATGAAACAAGAGCACTTCATTATTGATGCCTTGTCATGTACTCATAACCAGTAGGGATATATTTTCTTCTAAGTGCTTCAGTCATTGCATGTAGCATACTATCAAATTTACAGCTTTTTAGGTATTTAATGGAGTAGTAACATATTTATTCAGGTTTCACATATGCATTTTATCCTTTTCAGGACCACAGGGGTCCAGGAATACAGCCTAGCAAGCAATGAAAAAAACATGCAAACACAGAGGGGTCTCACAAACTCCACTTAGCAGGTACCCCAGCTACAAACTGAAGTAGGGCACCAAATGCTGTTAGGCCACAATGCACCACTGTGCTGACAGGAGCAATATATGCCAGACAAAAACATTTTTCAATAGAAATACCATTCCTGCTTACTAAAGTAGACACATTTTAATTGCTTGCATTATCAGAAGGTATACACTTAGAAGTAATATTCATTTTATTTCTTCAGGGAACTGTTTCAAGAGCAGTACTTCCATTTTATGAACAGTAGTTAACTTTGCAGATATCAAGTTAGAAAGTGTAAGAGTAAATATTGGAGACAAATAATTAATAGTAAATTTCCATTCATACACAAGTTTATATAGCTGAAAAATAAGTTATAGCTTTATTTATTTATCCTTTGTTAACCAGATGATTCTCATTACACTAGTAGCCTTTTTTCAAGGGAGACCTGAGGTGGTATTTATAGTACCTACTTGCTCTTTTTATGACAAATGAAACTGCTAAAATTAGTCGCCAATGCTGGGGTACAAATACTAGACAAAAATTTTATATTTTGACTATTATTTGATTGTATTTGGGTCAGCTAGTTTATACTAGCATTTTATCTTACTAATATTCTGAATTAAACCTTTTTCCCATTCCTTTTTTCCAGACACTCATAAAAATAAAGCTATCTACACTTGTATATTGTTTGAGAATATTTGCAGCTTTCTGGTACCATGACCTCACAGGAAGTTCCTGTCAAATTTAACACTTGTATATCTTGATAAATCTCTTCTCTTTGTCTTACCCCCCCCTTAATTAATGGCTGTACAATATAATATTCATATTTGTTAACATCACTAGCTTTTGCCTCTCATTAACTTAAGTACATAGATGATGACAACATATTTTTCTGTGAGGCTGTGTTTGTGTGTGTGTGTGTGTGTGTGTGTGTGTGTGTGTGTGTGTGTGTGAGCATTTTTATTTCTGTGTATACAGTGTGTGCATCTCTGTGTAGAACTGATAGTGTGCACATTTTCAGCTGTATATGTGGCACTAGGTATCTTTTATCTGTATTCTTAACTGCATTACAAATATACAAATTAAACCAAAATAATTTTCTGTTTTCATATGTCATAGGCAAGATAAACACAAGGTATTGTACGGGGCATACTGAAGTAGTGTGTTGTTATATTACTTTGTAATAGTACTCAAATTTGGTCTAGGTTAATTTTATTTTAGTATTTTCCCAGTCAAGGCCACTTCACCCTGTTAGAAAATAGAAGGGAAATTCCTAAGTAGCTGTTTGTGGCATCATTGTTAAACACAGTTTTGGAAATCCTACTTTTATAAAAGCTATATGGCTTTAGTCTGAGCACAACACTGCCTAATGACATTAGGCACAGCATTTGTTCCTAACCATGCCTTGGCACACACAAACTATGCTGGCAATCAGTTTTACTGCCATTTTAATTAAAAAAATCACAATGTGTACTGTTTACACCCTCCTTTGGACAAGAAAACAGATAAAACTGAATGATTACTATGTTTGTGCAAGGAGACTGCACATTAGGATAAATCAGCATGCATATTGTATTTCACATAGTTGTACTTTGAAATAGCAATATTAGGTTAACTTACCTAGATATTTATGCATACTTGTAATTCTGTTAGATGGTGAGGTTAAACAGAAATTTAAATTGCTGCACTCTATACTAATTTCAGCAGTTGCTACATATGTTAATTGAATCCTCACTGACTGGTGGTAGTAGGCAGAAAGGTGTTGCAATATTGATCACCTCACTACTCACATTCTGAGCATGTGGGCATGTAAGCAAAAACAAACAATTGGCTACTAATATTATGGAACTCTGTTGTTAAATGTGCAACACATTGTAACGTAAACCAAGTGGTCCACATTACAACTCTTATGTTATTGTTCCTACCACATTCCATTCTGATCTGCCATGTTTGGGAAAGCTGCAGGACTTAATCAAAACACTAAGCCTTGACATCCGCTTCCCCGGAGGTCTTTCTACAGTTTAAGCATGTATTTATGCATGAACCATAACATTACATTAATGCATGTTTTCTGCAGAAGAAAATGCTTCTGATACATTCTTATACTGTATTAGCAGTATATTGATTTATCTAACATCATCTGCATGTTCGTAGATACAATTTTATGTTTATATATTTAACTGTTGGATGGTAGTTCTCCCTTTTCACTTACAGTGGTAATAGTAAAGTAACTGTTCTTGCCTATTATGCATGTTGCTGCTGCAGATGGGATAACATGCTTTGGGGACTGGTGTGTGTGTGTGTGTGTGTGTGTGTGTGTGTGTGTGTGTGTGTGTGTGTGTGTGTGTGTGTGTGTGTGTGTGTGTTTGCAATTAATTAACAGTAAATAATTAGGTAGGGGTTATGTTCTCACTTCAGTCAATTGGTGTGTGTATGTGTTTGTTCACTTGGTTGACATTTGAGAGACCATTTTACACCAACATGTGAGACTGTTCTATTACTATCCTCTTCTCACCAGACACTGCTGATGTCATCAGTTATAAAATGTTGTCTGACATTATAAAAGCCTGACTTGTGCTGTGGCGCTTGCATTAAGTACTGCACTTTGTAAATAGTTAGGTGTGGATTCTATTCTCATACAGTCAACTGCGTGTACATTCAACAGTCACTATGATGACAATGTTAGAATGAAAACTGAGTCCAGAGCTATGTCAAACCCTCCTCCAAACATCTTGCTTTATCATACAATGAGTATGCCATCCTATATAACATGCACTCTGACAGTATTCAAGACAAACCAGTGTTGTGGCACTAATATTAACTACTGTGTTTGCAAGCTACTTTACCTACACATATAGGTGTTCTAATCTGACAGCAGGTAACTTTGGTGTCCATATATACAGTTATCACTTTATATATGGACACCAAAGTTACCAAAATTTCACACAGGGATGTGACTCCACACCCATGTCCTACACTCCTCATAACATGTTCTCCTCAGCATACAATTATGCTGGCATACTCCATAAAGTGCAAAGTGACAGTGTTACAGTCAGACATATGTGGTATTGCTACTGTGACATTGCATGGCATTCATATTCTATACCTTCACAGGAGTAATGTTCAAATCAGGCACAGTCTACTACCATGTATGTGTGGTTGGTGGTACATTATGATCATTGTATGATCTTTGGAATCATCCTTCATTTTACTACCCTTCTGGGAACCTCTCACATCACCCCATGCATCCACCATCCTCCTTTTTCCTCTGGCCACATGGCATCCTTCCTGCAGAGGAGTCATTTCTCATGTCAAATATGCATTCACAAGTCATGAAGCCGAGTCCTTCTATGAACCTCTGCAACCCATCTTCAGACCACTGCATGTTTGATTGCTAATTCTGTCATGGTGTGGTGCACTTGTTCCATATGGACTGTGGCAGGCTGTAATTCAATCCAACAAATATACACATGTGCGCAATAGTCTTGCTATCTTACATAATAAAGATATAGGGATTTGTTTTTACATGGTATAATTATGGCTAGGATTTCTTGTGATGTTGGCCAATAGCCTAGTAATGTCCTATGACCCTATGAATAGTTGATGTGCTGATGTTACTCTCATTGACATATGCTATATTGAGGTATGGATGTACAGTATGGCTACAAAAGGATATTACAATCTGTGATATGAGCTAATGTATTGATGGCCCTTGCATTACATGCTTCCTCTATTACAACTGTAGTAATATGCCCCCTGAGAACTGTTGACATAGCATGATACACTATGTATATTGTTGTTGTATTAGGACATGCATTGTCGTGGAGCAGATCAACCTTTTACACAATTCACATTTTGCCATCACAGTGACACTTGCAGTATGGCACAGGTGTGCATGTGTCTCTATACCCTCATTAAATGTTGTGTGACAGACATCAGTATAAATTCATATTGATTACATGGTCACATAACATTTGTCTCATACACATGTTGCAATGCTGTGACATACACAACCAATGTATCACAAATTTTTATTCAATTGCAACCTTGTGGAATTCATTGTATGTGCAGTTGTGTTGCTACAGTCAAAGATTATTGAGGTAGCAGCAGCACCGTTGTGTGACTATTATTGTTTGTGTCAGGAAATGTTCTGCATGAGCCACAATCAACTGATCTATAATGTATCCTGATATGGTATCAGGCCGCTCAGACACAGCTTGCCCATGAAACACATATAGGGATATGTTGTGCAATTGATGTAAGTATGTGACATTGGTACAGTTGAATGCCTGTGTGCATAGTACCAGTGTGTGGAATGTGATGAATGACCAAGGTTGTATTTGGAGGTCTTTTCAGAAATCATTTATTCCAAAAAATGTGAAATGTTAAGGGAATACACAACTAAGCACACATCTGTATGTGGATGCCACCAGACATACCCAACTGGAGGAAATAGACAATCTGCTAGCCAGCAGTTTTTATCCCACATCACCCTCTGTCACTGCTGGCCATCAGCCAAAATATACATGCAGACATTACTCAGTTTTTATTCTAAGGAGGGCAGCACATTTGTGTGCTGTCTTTGGCCAATAACACAGAATCAATGGGCCCTGACAACATCACAGGTTGCCTATAGAGTGAATTAAAACATGGACCTACAAGAAGCAGTTCAATCCATACTTCAATACAGCCTGTAGACAGCCTATGTTTTTGTAGAAGGGTGTATATCAAAATGCATCATACTGACTTGGGGGAGCTTCACCTGATGAATGATGTATAGACACATCCTGACTCTCCTCATCTGTGAAACAGACCAAGTCATCATGGACCTTTTCTAAAAGGACACAGGTAATATCCCAACTATGTAGCAAACACATGTGTGATTTGTTCAGGCTACATCATGTCTTTTTACATATGTTTTATTGTCCTCAAGGAGGTCAACAGGGGCATGCGAGATGACAACACTATCATCCTGAGTAACTTGACCTGGCCAAGGCATTTGACACAAATCAGAGATATTACTGAAAAACTGTCACAAGTGGCCATAAACACCTATATCACCAAGTGGGTGGACCACTGGATCACATGCATGACAGAGAAATATTTTGAAATGTGTGAAGTGACCTATATCTAGAGTCGAGTGATCAGGTCATACCTCAGGACTCTGTGCTATGCCCTTTCCTGTTCATTATTTAAGTTTCAGATGTCAAGACTGACATACACATTATTTGTATAACCATCTTTGTGGAGGACTGCAGATTGTGGACAATTATTGAATCCAAGTGCGGTATTGATATTATACAGACAGTGTCAGCACACACAAAGGATTGCTGCCACAGCTATGGAGACACAGCAGATGAACAAAAATCATAGGGATTAATTCCATTGTAAAAGCAATTACACAAGCTAATTGTAATATATACATCACACCCCTATGAGTAGACCAAGTAATATGTGACCTGTGTACTCAGGTAGATTGCATGTGGAACATCAACCAGCATGTGGACACGGTGGTGACTAATCCCTTGCATGTAGCAGAACTCCTGAATGTGTGCAGGACATGCACATCAAAGGGCATTATAGTTCCATAGTTCTCAGCCCTCATCACACCAATAACTGAGTCCAGTGCACATTGTTCATATACCTCCCTACACATCTTCCATGGTTGAGTTACTCAAGTGTACCACATTTGCCACAGTGTGCTCCCACACATCTTATCAGCCATACCTAAGTATTCTTTTTGTTGTATAACCATTAGTGGCTGATGGTGTAGAACCCTCATCAAGGTATTATACAAGATGCATGTGTGATACATGTCCCTGTGCTGCACCCAGTAAAAACATAGCTGATTGACCACACTGATGGCATAAGTTACAATTGTGACAGTGTGGATGGTGCCATATATATGCCATACACACCTGTCAACTAGCCAGGATTGCTCATAATTTCAAATATAGGTGTAAACGTGTCCCTCCTAGCACCTCCAGCAGATGTTAAATTTGGAAGAAGGTGTGCTTGATTCCTATCATAGATTGCTGATAAGTCATGACAATTGTACAAGTGTGTTCTTGCAGAACCATCTGTAATCATTCACAATCACATATGTTGTGTCAAACACATAGGATTAATAGTGGTATTATGCTGGTATTGTCCATGATTGTAAGTGCTTCTATCTACTGTTGTCCACTAGTATGTCGAGTGGTAGACCACTAGCATCGTCTCTTGTTCAGTTGGTTAACCTGGGAATCTTAAGACAATGTTACAATTGTCTCATGTACACAGACAACCCTCTCCTCCTTCCTACTAACACAGATACTTGTGAGAGATGCAACTATATAGCTGGACTGGAGGCTGAACTCTCTCAACTCAGGACTGGCAAGACCAGACAGGAGGAGAAGGTACCCACACCCGAAGCAAAACCGGTCACACATAAAACCACCACCACTACAAACCAAACACATAAGAACACAAAGAAATACTCGGAGGCTCTTATAAAAAACTTACCAAAACAACAAAGGCCTCCAAAGCAGACACCCAGAAATACATCCCCACAAAACGTAACACCTACAACACATACCTCAAACAACAGGTGTGTCACACAATCACAGCCCCTAAGGCAAAACACTATGCCAGAGACATTAGTAATAGGTGACTCTATAGTCAGACACACCAACGTTCCACTTACCAGGCTGAATAAGGAGAGGGTAACAGTGAGCTGCCTATCGGGAGCTAGGATCTGCCACATTACACACGCACTCAGGTCACTCCAAAGCAAGTACAAGTATGATGCAGTCATTGTCCATGCTGGTGTGAATGACCTGAGACGTACCTCCCTGGACTACATGAAAAGAGACATTGAGGAGCTCTCTGATTATGTAGCCCAGACTGGTATGACCCTGACCCTGAGCAGCATCCTGCCTTCACCAAGAATGATGCCTCAGTACAAAGACAAAATGATCAGTTTTAACAATTGGCTTAATCACTGGTGTCATTCTAGGGGGATCCAATGTCTGTCAGCCTGGGATGACATGCTGGACAAGCCACTTTGCTTCACAAGGGATGGCTTGCACCTGTCACCACTGGGCTTCCGGATACTGGCCAAGGCTCTTGCCACCCCCATAGTGCCTTTTTTAGGCAATGCTCAAAAGACAAATCAACCTCCGTAAAAAACAAAAATGGAAAAAAATTAAGGGTAATGCTGCTCAACGCCAGAAGTCTAAATCTCAAGATGCAGGCACTCGAAGCACTTCTCAGTATGGAGAACATCGATGTCTGTGCAGTAACTGAAACCTGGTTCAAGGCTCCTGAGAGCACTCCAGCGCTACCAGGCTATACCTCATATCATGCTTTTCGGCCTCAAGTTCCAGGCCGAACCACAAAGGGAGGGGGAGTGTCCATTTTCATAAAGGACACCTACACCTCTCGATTGGTGGCTACCCATGAAGCATCAGAAACCATACAAGTTTTACTCACCATAGGCAAAACTGCCATACAACTGGTCGCATGTTATAGAATACCCTCCCAATCCCAGGAATCCCATCAAGCATTCCTGAAAACACTGGAGGATATGAATGTCACACCAAACACCATCATATTGGGTAACTTCAACTACCCCAACATAGACTGGGCCCACTATTCTAGCCCTAACACCCTAGCCCAAAGATTCCTGGAATTCATTAACTCAAATGCTATGGAGCAACTGGTCACTTCTCCTACGAGGAGAGATAATATACTTGACCTGATTATCACAAACATGGGGTCCAAATGCTCCGCACCGGATATAAACCCCTCACTAGTAAGATCTGACCGTAAACTGATCACGTTGGATGTACATATCCCACCCCCACCCCCAGAACAAAAGACTACAGTGAAAAATTTTTCAAAAGCTGACTTTACACTCCTTAAGTCAGAAATTATATCCTTTATGCCTACTGGGTTAATGGAAACCACATCCCAAAATGCTGAATCCTACACAACAGCCTTCTATGGACATCTCCAAGAATGCATGGATCAAGCAATCCCAACTAAAACCAAGACCCTCTCCACCAAGGGAAAACGCCCAGTTTGGTGGACCCCAGCTATAAACAAACTTTACAACAAAAGAAGGAAGCTACTGCAGGACAAAGCCAAATCCCACAAGGGAAAGGCTTCCCTGATCAGCACAAGTAAAAAACTACGTTCTCTCATAAAACATCTAAAGCCAACTTTGAGAGAAAGATTGCCAAGGATACCAAAGACAATCACAAGGCCTTCTTCAATTATGTCAGAACCTTGGGAGGAAATTCTCAGATATGCTCTGAGTTGGTACACAACGACAAAAAATTCACTGACCCTACCGACATTGCCAATATTCTGGCAGATAGGTTCAGTGCAAATTTCTCCCCTCCCTCACCCCTAAAGATGTAGTAATTATCCCTGCTGAATGTAACCTACCTGTCATCTCAGACATACAGGTGAAATCAGCACTCAACAAAGCAAAAAACACAGCATCTATGGGACCCGATGGTATCCCCAGTTGCGTGTTACATGAACTTCAAGATGAACTAAACCCGCACCTAAAAACGCTATTCAATCTTAGCCTCACTACAGGATATGTACCTGAACACTGGCGCACAGCAACAGTGGTCCCACTCCACAAAGGGGGAAATTCTACTGACCCTGGTAACTACCGCCCCATAAGTCTGACCAGCCTGGTCTGCAAGGCTATGGAAAGAATCATCATGGAACTCATAAATGGCGATATTGGAGATCTGCAGACCCTTGATCCCATCCAGTTCGGTTTTGTAAAAGGCAGATCCTGCCTCTTAAACCTGGTTGACTTCTTCGAGACAGTCACTAGTGCCATCGACGAGGGCAAGGCTGTCCACACTGCCTACTTGGACTTGGCTAAAGCCTTTGACACGATACCACACTCTGGCATCATAGACAAGCTCAGCAGCCTAAATGTAAATCCATATGTCACAAGATGGGTAGCAAACTGGCTAAAAAACAGAACCCATAAGGTCAAAATTGCTGGAGTCATGTCAGACTCAAAACCAGTCACAGTGGTGTCCCACAGGGCTCAGTCTTGGGACCACTCTTATTCGGCATTTACTTCTGGACTGTGAAAGCAAATATGGGAGGATTATGGCTGACAAAGTTTGCAGATGACTGCAAACTGGGTGCCATAGTTGATTCACCTGCTGACACACACATCCTACAGAAAGGTCTCACTGAAACGGACAACTGGTGCCGAAATCATGGCCTCAAACTTAACGCCAAAAAATGTATAGTCATCCCCTTTGGGAAAAACAAAGTACCCACAAATTATCACATAGACAATAACCCACTGAGTATGGAAGAAGTAATCAGAGACCTGGGGACTCAAGTCGATAGTGACCTCTCCTTTGACAACCATGTTGCCAAAGTGGTCAGAAAGACATTCTACCTTGCCCATCTCATCATGAAGGGATTCTCATCCAGATCAAAGGAGGTCATTGTACCTCTATATTCCTCCCTTGTCAGGCCCATGATTGAATATAATGCTCCATTTGGGATGTATCTCACCCGGCACATGCAACAACTGGAAAGACCCCAGAAGTACCTCACCAAGAGGATCATGGGTCTCAAACATGTGCCTTATCCAGCTAGATTAAAGAAACTCCAGCTCTATTCAGTAGCATACCATCTGCTCAGAGGTGATTTGTACCTAACATATAGGGCCATGTCGAACCAAGAACTGATGGACATGCTCCATCTCAAAAAATCCAGATCCACCAGAACCACGCGAGCTAAAGATTTCAACCTCTGCACAAATATGAATAAAACATGCTGGAGGGATAGATTCATAACACAGAGGTTACCCGTACTCTGGAACAAAATCCCAGTTCATGTGAGACAGAGCCCTTCATTGGCACTGTTCAAGAAAAATCTCGATGCATGGATGGGAGATCGTAAGTTTACCCCAGGAGTCACCTCAGTGTCACTACTAGACAGAGGTATAGTTTACTAAATAATGGGGTCCCACATGTGTCACTACTAGAGAGGCGCAACTATATAATACGGGGTGGCGTATGCCACATCATTGTTGGCTAGGTTTGTAAATGCCCCAGGGCAGATAGCCTAGTACACTACTATGAAACTATGAAACTATGAGCTTGTTCCTATGTGTCACTCTTAGTTGAGATCTATGCTGACATGCATATATCACAAAGAATCATCTCCACTGAAATGTCACCTTGTGTGACAGTCACATGATATACGATGACTCTGTGATGGTATGACTGTACCCACAAAGGAGGTGTACACAGCTGTACATACTATATTATGTACATATATGATTAATGCTCATGCTACAACTGTCTTTTCTTTGTGGTGTGCCTACATTGATATGGCCTTTTCTGCTGTGCATTACCATGTTTCACCTGTCCTCTTTCCCTGCATTCATTCCTACAATTCATCTGCATGTTCCTTTCAAAACACACACTTCCCTAGAATAATTATATATAATTCAGTCTATATACTTTTGCTGATCGCCATCAAAACATTTATTCTGTATGGCTAAAACATGTTTGCACAGTGCTCTGCACTGACTAAACATTATTATAATATGTTATAACTTTATTAGTTGCCTTATATTAAGCTCTGGTAATCATTGTGGCTGTCCATGCAATCATGCAAAACAAGTTTGCCCATATGTAAACATGTCTGCATATCTGCTGGTGTTTGTGCTGCTTAATGTGGTTTTCTGGCCAGCAACATTGTTACTGGCCATAAAACCATGCTTATATTCATGTAAGCGAGATGCCCAGCATGCATATGTAATTAATGCTGCTGCTCATTATGCTAAAATGTAAACTCTGTGTCGGCTTCGCACTAGGCCTACATGGAGTTTATTGAATCCCCAGGTTGGTCTTTTTTGCCTTAAAATAAGTCATGCTTGCATGCAGGCAGTTCTAGTGGTGAAAAGAAAGGATACCACACTAGCTACAGCATTCTTTTTCCTAAACATGGGTTAAACCATGCACTCTGGCTAACAGTTTAAGCAATACATTAGCTAACATTTAAATTAAAATAGTTGCTGCAAGTGTGCTTTTAACACTCTCTACTGCACAAGAAAGACAGATAACATTAAAAATGACCATAGACTCTGAAAAAACTGTACATCACATTTAAACACATTTGTGTATTAGTACTTTAAAATAGCACTGTTGTAATTTTAGTGGATTATTTTAATTAAAATACTATAGTTACTTATGACTGCAGCACCCTAGATTGACTACACTATGCAGCTTCAACATTTGGCACAAGTGATGACTGCCTCTGTGCATTGAGATGGTGGGACCTCAATTTTATGACCCCCTCCCCACAGTTTATTTAATTTATAAACCTTAAATATCTGTTGCATTTGAAATATACACCAACAAAGCATCTGTCCCATTTATAATGCTTTCTAATCATGTCTTCATTTATAACTCTGAAGTGATTACTACACATTCGACTCTGGTTTAGTATTATAATTCTTTCTAGGAAAACATACCTTAATACAGTTAGCACAGATATTTATGGAGCATACAGACCAAAACAACCACTGACATAGTCTACATTCCCCTCTTTAGTTTTTTATGCCATATTCATGGACATTACACTTGCCCAATTACATTCCTAACAATTGCACTTCCAAGTCTTTTACTTTTATATTTGGCTCAGTCCTTATCAAATTAATTGACGTTGATGCTTTCCTAAAGAAAGCATCATTCCACATTGCTACGCCTATTTCTCAGATCATATATCTTTCCTTTCCTTTTGCTCATCTTGTCTACTACCATGAAACAATGAAAATTCTAATCCAGCTACCCATGAGGACTTTGGAGCAAATACCAGCTAGCAACAACTTATCAAACTCTTTGGAAAACTTGCTTACAAAAAAAATCTCTCCCTTATAGAAAACTATTATACTCTGAGCAACCCAACCCAAACCATGTATTTAGACAAAATGTTAATAATGCACAATGTTATTAAAAGTAATAGAGTAGATCCCTCTAAATATGCACATAGGCCTTTTCATTGAGACGACATTATATTGATCCTTAGAAAGCTTCTGATAGGTTGATTACTGCTTCTCACCCATGTCTTCCACAGAGACTTTGATGATGCTGATTGCTCATGTGAATCAAGAACAAACAGATATTGTCATGTGTCCTCTGCAGATGCAGTCTCTAGCAGGTCTTGTACCACAGTTCTCAGGACTCTGTCTTTGTCCATGTATTCTTCATGTTTTTTTTATAAATAGCCTGTCATCAGACCTCTCCCAGGTAAAATTTATCCCTTATCCCTTATACTGATGACTTCTTTCTGTTAAAAAGGTGATAAAGACTACTTAGGAATCCAAAGAACATCCTTGCAGCTCATTTTAGCAAACTATTTATCTTGTTCATCAACAACCACTTGCAGTTTTGCACTTGTAAAATTAAGTTAATATCTTTTGCACTGGTTACTTGCTGAAAAAACTTATGTATTTTTTTAGAGTAATAAGGACATTTAAGATAATACTCTCCCTTTTTTTGATTTCTCCAATTCTTTTAGGTTTCTAATACCATGATGGGAATGGACCCCATTCCTAAGTCAGAGTATGATTAAAGTTCATGAAATTAGTATTATTTCACTCTTTGATGTTAGCTAAAAGTGCTCTTCGCAGTACCCACAATGTGCCCAGCAATGACTTCTTCTGCAATTCATACGGTGTTACATGAATTGGTAACATATCTAAATATGATTGTAAATTCTTTTTTATAAGACCGGTTGCTCCTACTACTATTGGAACTGTCTGAGTATCTTTCTTCAACATGGCTCTCATTTCTGCCAGCAGATCAAGGTATTTTATGACTTTGTGTCTCTCTGTATGCAATACACTATAGTCACTATGTGTGGCAATTTCAATAATCAATGCTACTTTTGTCTTCTTTTCTTGGATCACTATGTCCAGTTTTCTAGCATCTATCTTTTGGACTGTTGGTATTGGGTGATATCCAGTGTAACAATCTCGCCACATTATTATGCCTTTCACTATACAGTCCCTCTGCCATTAGAGCATCGCAACCAGCAATAAGGTGTGTAACTGTTTCCAACTCGGTTCTACAAAACCTACATATGTCTGTTTCTCCCACATGTTCAATGAACTTAGTAAACCAGCGTGTACGCAGCACACTGTCTTGGACTGCCAATATTAACCTTTCATTTCTTGATGTAAATTCACCTCTCCTTAACCATTCCTCCATTTGTTCTTGATCAACATCAGGCTGTTCCAGAAGTTTTTTATACTTGCAACTATATTTATGTTTTTACCACATTTCTTGCCTTCTTGTCTGGTCCTTCACCTTATATTCTTTCTTTTGTTTTTTAGCATATTCAGTTGCTGCCTGTTTTTTATCCACTTCTGGTTTGATTTCCATTCCTGCTTGACATCGATATGCTTCTGCTAAATTAAGCAGAGATGTCATCTTAGATTTATTCTCCTCATGTTTCAAAACTTTCACCACATTTGGATCTTGTGAGGTCAGTAGATATATGTGGAGTCCCACGATTGCAGATCTATACATGTAATCAATTTCAAGGAGGCCCATCCCTCCTTCAGAACGGGGACTATATAATCTTGGTATACATTGATTTTTACAAATCATTTGGTGAGCATGAAGCATCCTTCTTGTTTTGATATCCAATCTATCCAACACTTTTTGGGGCCAGTCAATCACTCCAAAACTATAAGTTAGGACAGGAAGAGCAAATTGATTTATAGCTTGGACTTTGTTCCTAGGTGTCAATGCTGTTTTCAGGATTAATTTAAGCCTTCTAAAGTACTCCTTACTAAGCCTTATTTGCATTTGTTCATATTTTATTGCTTATCCTTCATCAATTCCCAAGTATTTACACACACCCTCTTCCTCAAGTTCTTTTATATCACATTCTTGTCCCAAACTGATGTTTTTGCTGCAATTTTCCTTTTTTAAAGGCTGCTTTTGCACATTTGTCAAGACCAAATGACATTGCGATATGATCTGAAAAAGTTTTGACAACCTGCAGCTGTGCTTTCAGTTCCTCATCTGATGAGCTATACAATATTAAATCATCAACAAAGAGAAGCTGAAAAGTCATTAGTCTCCTATATGATGTAACAGATGTTTTTCTAAACTATTGCATAGTCTACACATTATAAATCAGTAATTTTTTTTACTTTAGTATGTAGGATGAAGAATGGTAATCTCATCAAGAAAAGGAACCAGTAATTGCATTTAAGTCACCAAAAAGTTGACTATTTCAAAGCTTTTGTAAACTGTGTAAGCTTAATGTCTCATTTCTGTTTGCTATAGAGCCTTTTTTGTGTCATTGCTGGTTTAGGTTATTTAGTAATTATGCTGCTCATAGCAAATATGTATTTATTTTGTACAAACAATGTTTCTATGATTGGACTATAATTTTTCTCCAAACAGCTACTTTCTGTTTCTTACAGGCTCATCATGGGCTTGTTTTGAATGTTGCTTTTCTTGTATTGTGGGATGTTAAAGAGTTTTAATCACTGACAAGATTTCCAGTACTTGTGAGGTGCAACTAGTTAAATAGTTAAGATTAATTTCTTCTTGCGCCTATCACTGCTTTAGCAACATGTTGCATTTGCTGTGACATTTCTATTTCTGGTACATGACCAAATATTGATCATCTTGTGCCCAGTTATGAATACATCAAATAAAAAATCATGTTCATGTGACATGCTTTTAACTGTATGCGACTGTTGTTAACATATGCTATTGCATTCTGATGCTGTAAACTTTCAGTTCCTTTTCTGCCCTTTGACTAACATTGTATTTACAAAGTATCATGTTTTTAGCTATATATATATATATATATATATATATATATATATATATATATATATATCAACAACTAAACATACTTGTTACCTTCTTTAAGTGCTGCTCTGTAATGTTTTTTTCTGATAATGTCTCTTTAGATGTTTTTAATTTACTGATTGTGGGTTAAATAAGTTTGGGTATTTAAGAATAACTGAAATGAATGTTTAGCATATTCTGTTATAGGCTTGCAATAGCTGAGGCACTATAGCATTTTTTCGTTTTTTTGTTTTAATAAAGTAAGTTTTGGACTTTTCACTGGCCTTCCTTTTATTCTGATTCCTACAACTATACATACTTGTTGTTACCTTCTGTAAGTGCTGCTCAATCCTGATGCTCTGTGTGCTGTGTGTCTGTGTGTGTGTGTGTGTGTGTGTGTGTGTGTGTGTGTGTGTGTGTATATATATATATATATATATATATATATATATATATATATATGTGTGTGTATAATATATATATGCTGCTACATCCTGATGCTCTGTGTGTATGTGGGTATAGCTATATAGATGCCCCCCCTGACATCTCAGATGCTCAGGTAAGAGCTGCCCTTTCCAAAGCTAAAAACACAGCATCAATGGGACCAGACGGTGTCCCAGGCTGCGTCCTACATGAACTCCAAGAAGAGCTAAACCCAAACCTAAAACTACTGTTCAATCTCAGCCTTACTACAGGATATGTACCCAAAGAGTGGCGTACAGCAACAGTGGTCCCTCTCCACAAAGGTGGTGCCTCAACGGATCCTGGAAACTATCGCCCCATAAGCCTGACTAGCTTGGTCTGCAAAGCTATGGAAAGGATCATCATGAACCTCATAAATAAAGATATTGGGGACCTACAGACACTGGATCCTACCCAGTTCGGCTTTGTTAAGGGCAGATCCTGCCTCTTAAACCTAGTCGATTTCTTTGAAACAGTCACCAAGGCCATTGACGAGATGAAGGTGGTCCACACAGCCTACCTGGACCTCGCAAAAGCCTTTGATACAATACCCCACTCGGGCATTATAGATAAGCTCACCAGCTTAAATATAAACCCCTATGTCACTAGATGGGTTGCAAACTTGCTCATGGACAGAACCCACATGGTTAGAATTGCTGGAGCCATGTCAGACTCCAGACCAGTTACAAGTGGCATCCCACAAGGCTCAGTCCTGGGACCTGTCTTGTTCGGTATATATTTCTCGGAGGTACAGGCCAACACAGAAGGACTGTGGCTGACCAAGTTCGTAGATGACTGCGAACTGGGTGCCATAATAGACTCTCCAGCCGACACAAGCATCCTCCAAAAGAGCCTCATAGAAACAGACAACTGGTGCCAGAGCCATGGCCTCAAGCTAAACGCCAAAAAGTGTGTAGTCATCCCCTTTGGCAAAAACAAAGTGCCCACAAATTACCACATAGGTGGTAATCCATTAAGTACGGAAGAAGTAATTAGGGACCTGGGGACCCAAGTTGATAGCAATCTCTCATTTGACAACCACGTGGCCAAAGTGGTTAGAAAAACATTTTATATAGCCCACCTATAAATGAAGGGATTCACATCTAGATCAGGGGAGGTCATCGTGCCTCTTTACTCATCCCTCATCAGGCCCATAATTGAGTACAATGCCCCTTTTGGGATGTACCTTACCAGACACCTGCAGCAACTGGAAAGACCCCAAAAGTACCTCACCAAGAGGATCAAAGGGCTCAAACAGATGCCATATGCTGCCCGGTTAAAGAAACTCCAGCTCTACTCAGTGGCATACCGCCTGCTAAGAGGCGATCTGTGCCTGACATATAAAGCCATGTCCAACCCGGAATTAATGGACATGCTGCACCTCAGAAAATCCAAATCCCATCGAGCTATGCGCTTGAGAGACTTGAACCTCAGCACTGAAATAAATAGGGCATGCTGGGGGGGACAGATTCATAACCCAGAGGCTCCCTTCACTCTGGAATAAAATCCCAGTCAATGGTTAGGCAGAGTCCCTCATTGACTCTCTTCAAGAGGAATCTTGATGAGTGGATGGGAGATCATAGGTTTACCCCGGGTATCACTTCTGTGTCACTGTTAGACAGAGGCACAGTATACTAACCTCGAAAAAGGGCATAGCAAAATTAATTTAAAATGGGTGGCGAAAGCCAAACACACTCTGGCTAGGCTTATAAATGCCCTAGGGCAGATAGCCTAGTATGAACCTATATATATATATATATATATATATATATATATATATATATACATACATGTGTGTTCTATTGATTTAGTTGACGTGTTTAATCGAGTTGCATTTGACTGACTATACAGATTGTTGACAGGTGTGCAAGATCGGCATTCTTCAGAGAGGGGAATATTTCTTTCTCCAGGGATAGTGCAATCTTGGAGTTAGTATATATAATTAGCAGGGATGCAGAGGGTGCAGGGGGTGGCTTGCAGCCTGCAATAACCAATGATTTAAAGTTGCCAAGGTTCTTCCTCAGTGCATTTGTAGTAGATGTCAATATATATATATGTATGTGTGTGTGTGTGTATGTGGGTGTGTGTGTGTTTGTGTGTGTGTGTGTGTGTGTGTGTGTGTGTGTGTGTGTGTGTGTGTGTGTGTGTGTGTGTGTGTGTGTGTGTGTGTATATATATATATATATATATATATAGTGTGTGTGTGTGTGTGTATATGTCTAGCTGCTTTTCTGCTTTCTTGCTAACATTATGTTAAAATATTTATATCTATATAGCGTTGTGCTGCTTTTGCAATGAGAATATATATATATTTATATTTATGTGTGTGTGTGTGTGTGTGTGTGTGTGTGTGTGTGTGTGTGTGTGTGTGTGTGTATCAGGTATTTTTACATTTTTCTTTTATCAGAGCTTTTCAAACACTTCCTACTTAAACTATAATACTGTGGAAGTAACTCAAACAATATGATTGTATATCATTTAAAAAGAGTGATGTACAGAGGCAAAGTAGATGTTTAAAAATAGTTTTGTAATGTTTTGTAAAAGTTGTTTGGTTTTGTAAAAGTTTTCATACAAATAACTCCCCTTTGCTGCACAAAAATAACTAATAGGTATAACCTGACTTATGTTTACAGTGGGCTGATAACATCCTGTGCATGGAGTATGGGGCTGCTCATCTTTATCCCTTACATCAAATCGTTTTTTTAAGACACTATTTGTATGCTTTTCTTATAACACGTTTATTCTATGACAGTTATTAGTAGCGTGTTTTATGCTACAAAGTACTGTGGCTCAGTATTAAGCACTCTGCCTTATACCTCCTGGGTCAGAGGCTCACTTCTGCTCACCGTTCATTTTTTGAGCTCAGTCATGGCTGAAGAAGGTCTATGGACCAGGCAGTTTGTCCACATACCTCTCAACCTCTTAGAACAAGAATCATGGACAAAGCCAAAATAGTGGTGACAAAAGCGCAAAATCATGCAAAGATGTTAAATACTGCTCTTACGTTGTTGTTGTTGTTGTTGTGTCTTTCTGCTTTTCCCAGTTAGGGGTCACCACAGCGGAGCTCCGGTCCGCTAATGATTGGTAGTTGATTTTTACGTGCTGAGTTACCAGCCCTGACGCACAACCTTCAACGAAGGTACGCCCATTCACGCATGTCTCCACGCAGAAGACGTTTTAGCTGAGAATCGAACCGGACAGCATCTTACTGTAAAGTCATTGCTGAAATAAGAGTTTTTGCATTACCATGCATTTTCTGAGGACATGAAGTCTAAACTGAAATTCTGTCATTATTTACTAATCACAATCCTCAATGAATGATCAGAAAATTATACAAATTATACATTTTATAAGGAACAAACCAAAAATAAGAGGCAAAAATTTGGACATACTGCAAAATTCTGGACAGATGACTAGTATGTATCCAGTTTTATAATAATACATTTAAAAAGACTCATAAAATATATATTTATTTTCTGAGACTTTCTACATTTTCAGTAAAAGATACATTAATTTTCTTTAAGATCCACATTTTAGTAGTCAATTATTTTATTGGTCTACATTTGACTATGTACCTTCCATTTATTTGGTCCTAAGTCAGCAATGGAAATGAAACAATAAATGGCTTCAAAATTCAAATCAGAATCTTAAGTTTTCCAAGAATTCTTCATAAGTATAACCACATCATTGTAACACCCTTTGTTTTTATCTGATTAAGGCATTCAGTACTCTTCAATACAATTACGTTGTTTTTTCAAAGAATAAGTGTGAGTTTTGAGGTTCAGAATTACTTGATACTCATATCTCTATATATTTTGCCTGAATGAATCAAATTTAAAGAAATATGATCATATGAACCTTTCTGAATAGGGTTTTATAAAATACAGTTTACATTGCAATTTGCAGGCAGTCAGAGGGGTGCTGTAAAGCTGCTGTCATTGAGGATAGTGGGTATGAAAGTTGACAAATTTTTATTTCTGATTGCATTGGAATATTAATCACCTTTAAAATTAATTTGCTAAGACTGAAGGCACTCTGTTTTTTTTAAATCAGGAAATTTGCAATAGATTTGTGAATGCCTATTAGGCATGCACTTAGTTTTGTATGGTTTTACTCGCTATCTAATCATAAAACTCTGTAATGTAGTTATATATAAACCAAACCTTTTGATAAGCAGGATTTTAGTTTCAGTACAAGACTTTGATCTGTAGTTGTGTTTAATTTATGGCGATAATTTAATTAATGCTGCTATGATGGGAATGAAAAATTTTCAAACTAGACATACCTGCAACTGTCTTTCCCTTCTCTATTTTCTGTTAACTATATTATGCGTCTGTGACTAAATGAAAAATTGTAATAAAGACAGTTTCTAAAAAAAAAACATGTATAAATTCTATATTTGCTTGATGTCAAATGCTCTCGAGAAACATGAAAATGGTCATTACTGGATGTATATTAAATTATAATTCAGTCAGGATAGTATCAACTTGCTTGTGACTATATGAAAGAGCCTCTATTTTTTATTAAGAAAAAGAAACAATTTCAGAATATTTCCATTTAAAACTATCAATACTAAATTAAGACTAAGAATACACATAACACCAAAAATATTCACAGAAGACTGAAGTTGTGTTCCATTGGGTTATCCTTTCAGTGAGTGCATCTTTGGAATTCATTTATGTGGGAGCGCCCTTGCAAAAACACTACTTTTGTTTATATTTTTCACTTTGAATGCTGTTCACATTTAGGTGTTTTTGCTCCTTTGTGATAACAGTTTTTATGATCAGTAAGAAAGGATTTGAACTCATGTCAGTGACTGTGGCAGCCTAACCCTACCCCTGTCCCTAACTCCAATATATATATATATATATATATATATATATATATATATATATATATGCATATGTGGGTTACTTCGGTTTGGTTGACAGAGAGTATGGTTGACATCTCTTTAATTGACCGCACAACTATACAGATAGTCGACAGGTGTTCAAGAATGACAATCCCTGGGTAGGAGAATATTCCTTGACCTCACTGTAACAAGCAGTGCTTTAAAGTTGCATGCACTGAGTTTTTTTCTCAGCACATGCATACTAGGAAATCGAGATTTTCATTTTCAACATAGTGGTTTATCTTCAAGATATCTATATTCATGTTAGTTGACCAGCTAAAGGTGAATTACATACACATATATATATATATATATATATATATATATATATATATATATATATATATATAAAATGTGTGTGTGTGTGTGTGTGTGTATATATATATATATATATATATATATATATATATATATATATATATATATATATACATATGGGTTCCCTTCATATGAATGAAAGTTCATATGAACGAAACCTGGAAGATCAGGACCAGATGTGTTTGTGAGTGAATGTAATGTGTGGGTGTGAGTGTGCCTTGTGTGTCTGTTTGTGCGATCTCAGAGTTTGAATAATAAAGAAGTGGGGTGTGGGGGGTGCAGGGGGGCTTGCCCCCCTGCCTATATGGTTTGTAGTATTGTTTGTTAGGTACTTTGGGGTTGTGTGTGTATGTGTGTGTTTGTGATGTTT